>NC_053027.1:347484551-347710706 GCF_003073215.2 Triticum urartu | reverse complement strand
GTGTCTAGACCAGTGTTCTTGAATTCAGTGCCGTTATCACTTCTGATGTGCTTGATCTTGACGCCATAGTTGTTCATGGCTCGTTTGGCGAAGCATCTGAAGACATCCTGCTCTTCAGTCTTGTAGAGGATTATATGCACCCAAGTATATCTTGAATAATCATCAACAATGACAAAGCCATAGAGACAAGAAGTAGTAGTAAGAGTTGAGTAATGAGTGGGACCGAAAAGATCCATGTGGAGCAGTTCGAAGGGTTGAGTCGTTGTCATGATTGTCTTCAAGGGATGCTTGGCCCTCGTCATCTTTCCGGCTTCACATGCACCACATAAGTGATCCTTCTTGAACTTGACGCCCTCGATGCCTATTACATGCTTCTTCCTTGCAAGGGTGTGGAGGTTCCTCATGCCAGCATGCCCTAGCCTCCGATGCCAGAGCCAGCATTTAGAAGCTTTTGATAGAAGACATATAGCAAGTTGTGGTCCTGCTGAGAAATCTACCATGTACAAATCATCTTTCCGATACCCTTCAAACACTAGAGACTTGTTAGATTCCATTAGTACAAGGCAATGATATTTTCCAAACATCACAATCATGTTTAAATCACAAAGCATTGAAACAGACATTAAGTTGAAACCAAGGGATTCAACAAGCATGACTTTATCCATGTGTTGATCCTTTGAGATTGCAACTCTACCTAGACCCAATACCTTGCTTTTACCAGTGTTAGCAAATGTGATGTGACTTTTGTCAGATGGATGTAGTGTTGAGTCCATAAGAAGGCTTCGCTTGCCAGTCATGTGATTGGTACACCCACTATCAATAATCCATTCTGAAGCAGCTGGTGTCGTACCCTACAGTGCAGTTAGGGGGATAGGCTTCACGAAGAGAATTGTGAAGCAAAAACATTTGATGAACCAGTGGATTATGAAAGCTTAGATCGAGATTTGTACTGATAGGGCGAGTAGCAAGCGATTCAGGAACAAAGTACATAATAAGACCATTTGGGCATTTGATCTTGTGCCCTACAAGATGTTTAAGGTCCCCAGCAGTAGCGTCAGACGATTTTGGTTTTCGGCTGGAGACCTTTCCCTGCAAAAGAGAGTTAAGCTTTCTTAGCCACCCACATCTTCAAGGGTGGCTTCGAAGCAATGAGTCTAAGTGCAGCATCTGGGAACTTTGGCTTTGGAGCCCTAGCAAAAAGTCTTGCAGGTGGACAATAGTACTCATAAGAATAAGTAGAATAGTTCTTGGTCTTATGAACATGGCGGTTTGATGAAACGCGCTCATATTCACAAGCCTGAGTACGGTTTCCCTGCAAAACATTTGCGTTAGTGCGACTCAGGTGAGTCCTCTGTCTGTATGAAGCCTTTGGACCGTATGAAGCCTGTGGTCTGTGGTTTGTCTTCTTCACCTGTGGTATCATGATGACATTCACAGGAAGATTATCCAAACACCTTTTTGGCACCCAGACCTTTTTCATAGGCGGTCCATTCCTGCAGTTAGTACCAATATACCTGGCAAACACTTCACCATTCTGATTCTTAAACAATTTATAGTTTGCATCAAAGGATTCATCAATAACAATGGGATTAGCACAAGTGAAGCCAGATAGAGTGGATGGATCCGCTGAAGGTTCCTTTGCAGCAACCCATGTGGTTTTGGGGTACTGCTCAGGTTTCCAGTAAGAGCCATCAGCATTCATTTTCCTTTCGAACCCAACACCCTCTTTCCTTGGGTTTCGGTTCAGGATCTGCCTTTTGAGGAGATCACATAGTGTCTGATGCCCTTTGAGACTTTTGTACATCCCTGTTTCAAGCAATGTCTTCAACCTAGCATTCTCATCAGCAATAGTAGTGGTATCCTCAGCAGAGGGGTTAGTTACCACATCAACAGTTGAAGATATTGCAACAGTAGCAGTAGTAGAACACTCAGCAACAGAAGTAGCATTGTCACGCTCGATGCATTTAAGACATGGTGGTTCAAATCCTTCCTGAGCGGAACTGATCTGTTCGGCGCGAAGTGACTCGTTTTCCTTTTGAAGATCTTCATGAGCCGCTCTCAATTTCTCAAGATCTTGCTTCCTTTGAAGATAATCGTAGGAAAGCTTTTCATGAGTTGTTGAGAGCGTTTCATGACGACTTTCAAGTTCCTCATACTTAACGTGAAGATTTTTTATGTCTTCAATTAAGGACTGAGATCGAGTCATTTCAGCGTCTAATAGATCATCACTTTTGTCTAACAGTTTTTGAATGTGTTCCATAGCTTTCTGTTGTTCAGTTGCAATTTTAGCAAGTGTTTTGTAGCTGGGTTTTGAACCACAATCAGAGTCATCTTCACTAGATGTTTGATAGTGAGTAGTGTGTGTGTGTTTACCTTGGCACCACGTGCCATGAAGCAGTAGGTAGGAGCGGAGTAGTCCTTATCATTTGCATCGGTGTCGGTGATGAAGTCATTGTCATCAGTGTTGAAGATGGACTTGGCAACGTATGCTGTAGCCAGACTTGCAACGCCATAATCGGACTCCTCCTCAGACTCCACCTCCGCCTCCTCAGAAGTGGACTCCTCCTCTGAATCCATTTCCTTGCCAACAAACGCACGTGCCTTGCCAGATGAGCTCTTCTTGTGTGATGAAGACTTTGAGGAAGACTTGGAAGAAGACTTTGAGTATTTCTTCTTCTTCTTCTTGTCATCAGAGTCATATTCCTTGCTCTTCTTCTTCTTGTTGTTCTCATTGTCCCACTACGAACACTCAGAGATGTAGTGGCCAGGTTTCTTGCACTTGTGGCATGTTCTCTTCTTGTAGTCACGAGCAGAAGCTTCATCATTCCTTGAGCTTGATCGTGAAGACTTTCTGAAGCCTTTCTTCTTGGTGAATTTTTGGAACTTCTTCACAAGCATAGCAAGCTCCTTTCCAATGTCTTCAGGATCATCAGAACTGTTGTTAGATTCTTCTTCAGATGAGGAGACAGCTTTTGCCTTCAAGGCACGAGTTCACCCATAGTTGGGACCGTAGATGTCTCTTTTCTCAGAAAGCTGAAACTCATGTGTGTTGAGCCTCTCAAGTATGTCAGACGGATCGAGTGCCTTGAAATCAGGACGTTCGTGAATCATCAGGCCTAGGGTGTCAAACGAGCTGTCAAGTGATCTCAGGAGTGTCTTGACGACTTCATGCTTGGTGATCTTAGTGGCGCCGAGAGCTTGAAGCTCATTTGTGATGTTAGTGAGTCGATCAAACGTAAGCCGGACGTTCTCATTGTCATTTCCCTTGAAGCGGTTGAAGAGGTTGCGAAGGACACTGATTCTCTGATCTCTCTGGGTTGAGACGCCTTCATTGACCTTGGAGAGCCAATCCTAGACTAGCTTAGATGTTTCCAAAGCACTCACGCGGCCATACTGTCCTTTGGTCAGATGACCACAGATGATGTTCTTGGCAGTGGAGTCCAGCTGAACGAACTTCTTGACATCAACATCGGTGACACCTTCACCATCCTTGGGAACACCGTTCTTGACGACATACCATAGGTCGACATCAATGGCTTCAAGATGCATGCGCATCTTATTCTTCCAGTAGGGATATTCAGTTCCATCGAAGACGGGGCAAGCAGTGGAGACTTTAATTATCCCTGCAGTCGACATAGCTAAAACTCCAGGTGGTTAAACCGAATCACACAGAACAAGGGAGTACCTTGCTCTGATACCAGTTGAAAGTGCTAGTGATCGACTAGAGGGGGGTGAATAGGCGATTTTTATGGAAGTCTTCAAAACATGGAAGTTTCAAAGATAAACGATAGAAATAAACCTATTACCATGCAGTGGAAGGTAGACTACGCTAGGCAAACCATAGTCAAGTATTAAATGAAGTGAAAGCATAATGACTAATAGAAGCTAGGAAGTAAGGATCAGGTAGGAAGATATTGTGAATCCAATCAGAACAAGTAGTCACTCAGTGAAGACAAAAGATAATGCAATCATACAATGACTTCACAAGAACCAACAGTAAGCAAAGGGAAGGGAATGATGTAACATCCCAAATTTTCAATTTGGAATGTTATACATTAGATCATCATGCATAACATATTTTTCTTGCATTTTGGTTGATCCTAGAAATTTCACGCAACTCAAGGACCTTCGGAGAGAGTTGGAGATTTCGTTATTTTCATATTTGAGAGTTTCCTCGAATTTGAAAAGGGGATCATTTGATTTATTTATTTCATCTTCAATATTTTTTCCGATATCAAAAATATGAGAGAGGGAATAATATGACTTTCCCAAAATTGAGGAAAAATGAAGATTTAATGAATAAATCAAATTTTGGTTTGCCGGAGTTTTGTTTGCTTTCTTTTGGATAGGGAAAAATGCGCGTTTTCAAAAAAATTGCATTTTAGGCCCGGAGTAAAGTTCATTTTGTTCGGCTCATTTTTAGGAGTCGGGGAAAATTTACTTTAGGAATTTTGGAGTTCGTTTAGATTTTCTTTCTTTTGTTTTTCTGCGCGCAAAACTATTTAAAAAAAACTCTCCCGCAGGCCAGCCGGGCCAAGGCCCAGCCGGCCAGGCCGCCGCCGCTCCAGCGCCCTGCGCGCCAGCCGCCGCCCCGCCCTAGGCCGAGTCCTGGGAGGACTCTAGGCCGGCGCCCCCCCTTTCCCCTTGCCCAAGCATCTACCCTCTCCCCCTCCCTCCTAGTATATATACCCAAGCACCCCCCCTCTCCTCCCCACACCAGCCCGCCGCCCCGCAGCAAGCAGCAGCAGCAGCAGCCGCCGCCGCCGCCTCGCCGCCGCCGCCGCTGCCTAGCCGCCGCCGCCCTAGCGCCGCTGCCGCCTAGCTGCCGCCGCCTTTGCACCCCGCCGCCGCCGGAGCCCCTCGCCGGAGCCTCCCGAGGTAGCGACGCCTCTCTTTTTCTTCCCCGGTCCGGTTTTTCCTAAAAGAACCCTTCCGTTTTCCCTCCGATTCTTTTCTTTTTCTTCCGGCTTTGTTTCGGTTTTCTTCCGAAACCCTAGATCGGTTTTCTGTTTCTTTTTCGGTTTCTTTTCCGAAAACCCTAGATTGGTTTTCGTTCTTCTTTCGGACCGTTCGTATCAACGAACGTGATCACCGATTCTTTCCCGGTTAACGATGTCCGTTCGTTTAACCGTTCGTCTCTTTCTTTTCGTCGGACTTATTCCGCAATCGTGATCTCAGATCCGATCTTCGTTCTAGTCTTTCTTCTCGCTCGTTTGTCGGAATCAGGTGATTCAAGCGCCTGGAGTTTCGTCTCGAAACCGCCGTTCCGTCTAATTAACTTGAACAAGCCTTTGCTACAGTAAAATTTGACCTAGTTTCAATTTGCTAGAACCGAGTTGTTTTCTTCCGCCGTTTGTTTTTCCGTCGTTTGTTCGGTTCGTTCTTTCTTTGCAACCGGAGTTCTTAAGTTGAACTTTCTGGTTCGTTCTCTTGTTCGAGTTTTACCTGTGCATTAGATGAGTACTTATTGTGTGCTTGTTGTTTGTTTGCGATAGATCACCCGGATTGCGCCGCTTGTTACTTCGAAACCCTAGGTCTCGCGGATCATCAGCAAGGCAAGTAACACTTTGATCATACCTTTTCTACAACCCATGTTTTATTGCATTAGATCAATCCTCTCACACTACATCATTAGGATCTAATTAAATTGTGGGATGGGAAGTAGATGAGGTAGTACCTATTACCTGTTTATTATGAAACCTTTGGGAGTTACTTCTACGTTTGCTTATTATGCCATGCTATGCTAGTAGACGTGGATTGGGTGAGTGATATCCATGACAGATGTGAGATTTGATAATTTAATGGTTTATCTAAGGTGGCAACTTAAACACACATCTGGGTGGATTGAGGCACCTGATGTCTATCAGGACTTGCCTGTTTTTTTTCGGACCGCCACCCAGGCTCAAAGGGATCATAAGATCTTCCATGCTAGAAACTTACGTGTGCAGCCACAAGCCATTATGGGCTCTGGCATAGTTGATTAAGTCGTGCGAACTCTTACGGGTAAACTAGCAGATGTAGGGGTTGTAGGTGGTACGGTCTACCCACATGTAAGGTGCTAGCGCTTCTGAAAGACTGTGTCTCGGTCATCCGTCTTCTCAAACACCATGTAGTGCGAGAAACCAAACGGAGGCGATCGAGTCTTGTGGGGAAAAGTGCGCAAACCTCTGCAGAGTGTACAAACTAATCATGATTATCCGTGTCCCCGGTTATGGACAACTTGAGTATCTAGTACTTGAATATCATGTGAATCTCAACATGTTACTTCTAATTAATGTTGTTGGGTTTTAATTGTTCACTTAATTGGGATCGGAATGCTGTCAACCATTCTCGTTGTTTAACAACTACCATGATAGTTAAATAAATTTATTCCTTTGAAGTAGGGAAAAACTACCATTCTATGTGTTACATTGCCAGCATATTCCATGTGCTGACCCGTTTTCGGGCTGCAACTTCTCATGTTGCAGACTTTTCAGATGACGAGTAAGGTGCTTTTAGGTCGTGGTTCTATACTCAGTGATGCCGTTGGAGTTGATGGACCCATTTATCTTCCAAGTCTTCCGCTGTTATCATTATTAGATGGCCTTAAGCCATATTTATTGTAATAAGTTCTCTTTGAGACAACGATGTAATAAGTGTGTGATTGCCACTCTGCTATAAATCCTTCGATGTACTGTGTGGTGTCAGCATTACTGATCCAGGGATGACACCTGAGCACAGAGCACTTGATCCATTCGGGTCGGGTCGCTACAAAGGATGAAACCAGTGACTCGTTGAAGACAATGATTTGTTGGACCAGTTCCAGTTGCTGTGACAACTGTACGTCTGGTTAGGGAGGCTGAGATTCAACACAGTCCTCAAGTGTAATAAGTCTCCAGATCACACAGACAGGAAGACTTAAGTGATGCCTAACACTCTTTGGCTCTGGGTGTTTAGGGCTTTATCCTCGCAAGGAAGTCTCTCTCAAAGGCTTCGAGGTGGGTTGCTCTCAAACGACAAAAGCCGTACTCTAACTCTGAGCAGCCAACCATTTATGGTTGTAGGGGGTGGGCTATTTATAGCCACTAGGCAACCCGACCTGATTTGTCCGAAATGACCCTGGGTCACTAAGGAACTGACATGTGTTCCAACGGTCAGATTTCAAACACACACGGCAGCTTTACTTGGGCTACAAGAAAAGCTGACTTATCCAACTCTGGACAAGATTTGCTCTCATAGTCTTCACTCGAAGACATAGGATTTTGGTTAAGCATCACTTCAGTCATTCTGACTGGTTCTCTTGGATCCCACTTAACAGTACGGTGGTTCCTATGACTCAACAAATAAGAAAAAGAACAACGAAAGAACTAAGTCTTCGCGCTCCATAGTCTTCATGCGATGTCTTCTCTTGTCATAGTCTTCAATGTGAATGTCTTCACATACCACCTTTGTCTTCAATGTCTTCTTACATTTTTAGGGGTTGTCTCTGGTAGGAAAACTGAATCAATGATGGACTTCTACCTGTGTTATCATGCAATTCTCACAAACACATTAGTCCCTCAACTAGGTTTGTCGTCAATACTCCAAAACCAACTAGGGGTGGCACTAGATGCAATTACAGTGTCCGATCATCATGTAAGACGAACTAGTCATCATCGGTGAACATCTTCATGTTGATCGTATCTTCTATATGACTCATGTTCGACCTTTCGGTCTTCCGTGTTCCGAGGCCATGTATGTACATGCTAGGCTCGTCAAGTTAACCTAAGTGTGTTGCGTGTGTAAATATGGCTTACACCCGTTGTATGCGAATGTTAGAACCTATCACACCCGATCATCACGTGGTGCTTCGGAACAACGGACCTTAGCAACGGTGCACAGTTAGGGGTAACACCATTCTTGATATTTTAATGAGGGATCATCTTATTTATGCTACCGTCGTTCTAAGCAAATAAGATGTAAAACATGATAAACATCACATGCAATCAAATAGTGACATGATATGGCCAATATCATTTTGCTCCTTTTGATCTCCATCTTCGGGGCGCCATGATCATCATCGTCACCGGCATGACACCATGACCTCCATCATCATGATCTCCATCATCGTGTCTTCATGAAGTTGTCTCGCCAACTATTACTTCTACTGCTATGGCTAATAGTTAGCGATACAGTAAAGTAATTACATGACGTTTATGTTGACACGCAGGTCATAAATAAATTAAGACAACTCCTATGGCTCCTGCCGGTTGTCATACTCATCGACATGCAAGTCGTGATTCCTATTACAAGAACATGATCAATCTCATACATCACATATATCATTCATCACATCCTTTTGGCCATATCACATCACACGGCATATGCTGCAAAAACAAGTTAGACGTCCTCTAATTGTTGTTGCATGTTTTTATGTGGCTGCTATAGGTTTCTAGCAAGAACGTTTCTTACCTACGCCAAAACCACAACGTGATATGCGAATTTCTATTTACCCTTCATAAGGACCCTTTTCATCGAATCCGATCCGACTAAAGTGGGAGAGATAGATACCCGCTAGCCACCTTATGCAACTAGTGCATGTCTGTCGGTGGAACCAGTCTCACGTAAGCGTACGTGTAAGGTCGGTCCGGGCCGCTTCATCCCACGATGCCGCCGAATCAAGATAAGACTAGTAACGGCAAGTAAATTGACAAAATCGACGCCCACAACAACTTGTGTTCTACTCATGCTTAGAAACTACGCATAGACCTTGCTCATGATGCCACTATTGGGGATCGTTGCAGAAATTTAAATTTTTTTTACACATCACCAAGATCAATCTATGGAGTAACTAGCAACGAGAGAGAAGGGAGTGCATCTTCATACCCTTGAAGATCGCGAGTCGGAAGCGTTGCAAGAACGCGGTTGGAGGAGTCGTACACGTAGCGATTCAGATCGCGGCCCAATCCGATCTAAGCACCGAACAACGGTGCCTCCACGTTCAACACACATGCAGCCCGGTGACGTCTCCCGCGCCTTGATCCAGCAAGGAGGAGGGAGAGGTTGAGGAAGAAGGCTCCAACAGCAGCACGATGGCGTGGTGGTGATGGAGTGGCAGTTCTCTGGCAGGGCTTCGCCAAGCTCACGCGGAGGAGGAGAGGTGTTGGGGAGGGGAGGGGTTGCGCCTTGGATGTGGTGCTGCAACCCTCCCCTCAACCCTCTATTTATAGGGAGAAGGGGGAAGGGGACCGGCCCCTCTAGATGGGATCTAGAGGGTGGGCGGCGGCCAAGGGGGAGGGGGCTTGCCCCCCAAGCCAAGGGGGGCGCCTCCATTAGGGTTTCCCCAACCCTAGGCGCATGGGCCCTAGGGGATTTTGGCGCCCTAGCCCACTTGGGGCTTGGTCCCTTCCACCTACAGCCCATAAGGCCCTCCGAGGCAAGTGGACCCTCCCGGTGGACCCCCGGAACCCCTCCGGTGGTCCCGGTACAATACCAGTATACCCCCGAATATTTCCAGTGACCGCATGATGACTTCCCATATATAAATCTTCACCTCCGGACTATTCCGGAATTCCTCGTGATGTTCGGGATCTCATACGGGACTCCGAACAACATTCGGTAATCACATACAAGTCTTCCTAATGACCCTAGCATCATCGAACCTTAAGTGTGTAGACCCTACAGGTTCGGGAACCATGCAGACATGACCGAGACAACTCTCCGGCCAATAACCAACAACGGGATCTGGATACCCATGTTGACTCCCACATGTTCCACGATGATCTCAATAGACAAACCATGATGTCGGGGATTCAAGCAATCCCGTATACAATTCCCTTTGTCAATCGGTACGTTACTTGCCTAAGATTCGATCGTCGGTATCCCAATACCCCGTCCAATCTCATTACCGGAAAGTCACTTTACTCGTTGCGTAACACATCATCCCGTGACCAACCCTTAGTCACATTGAGCTCATTATGATGATGTCTTACCGAGTGGGCCCAGAGATACCTCTCCATCATACGGAGTGACAAATCCCAGTCTCGATTTGTGCCAACCCAACAGACACTTTCAGAGATACCCGTAGTGCACCTTTATAGTCACCCAGTTATGTTGTGACGTTTGGCACACCCAAAGTATTCCTATAGTATCCGGGAGTTGCACAATCTCATGGTCTAAGGAAAAGGTACTTGACATTAGAAAAGCTTTAGCAGACGAACTACATGATCTTGTGCTATGCTTAGGATTGGGTCTTGTCCATCACATCATTCTCCTAATGATGTGATCCCGTTATCAATGACATCCAATGTCCATGGTCAGGAAACCGTAACCATCTATTGATCAACGAGCTAGTCAACTAGAGGCTCACTAGGGACATGTTGTGGTCTATGTATTCGCACATGTATTACGATTTCCGGATAACACAATTATAGCATGAACGATAGACAATTATCATGAACAAGGAAATATAATAATAACCATTTTATTATTGCCTCTAGGGCATATTTCCAACACAATGAAGGTTAAAGTATTTCATCCAGACTACAATGAGCATCAAGAAGTCCTAATAAATACAGTGAAGGATGGATGGGCAGCCATCACAAGGGGTTGGCCTAGAGTCGTGCGCGCATTACGCATGGAGGAGGGCACAATATGGGCATTCCGCTTCACCTTCTCCAGCAAGCATAATGTCTTTCGCCTCTCTCTTTATAGTCTTTAGTACAACTGTGGTTCATCATTCTTTATTTCGTGCTTCTGTAGTTCTTCAGTATATGTACCTGTGCATCGAATTATGGATTCGTGGTTGAACCTATATTTGTAATAAACATGGTTGGATATGAAAAAAGTGATTGCCTACTTTCAAATTCAAAACATGTGATTTTTAAATTAGGGGTTAATTAGGGATTACATTGCACATGGTTTGCGAAAGCGAAACGTCTATGATATACGTGGAGATCAGAAATGTTTCTAGGATCCACTACGTGTGCGATCAATCTCCACTGCACACACGACTATCTCTTGAAAACTGTTTGTGTTAGGCCACCTTGCGCAAACGTTTACCACATAAAAAGTGTCTGTGATGGACAACCTTTGCCACATAGTTTCTTCTATGCACCATGTGTGATGCATTCAATAACGCAAACGATAAAATTATTAATATCGTGTGCAATGGCAATGCTATCACAAACGATTTAACGGGAAAATTGTGTGTGATGTACCTGTGAACAGAAACATTTTCCTTCAAGCGACTATGTGGGATGTACAAATGAACGGAAACGTTTAGTGGGGACTGACTATGTGGGATGTACTTGCGACCGGAAACAATTTCGCCGTATAATTCTTTTTTAGCTCTACTATACGTATTTCCGTATTTGAGTGCTCGCCGGTCGCACACGACCTCATTTTACCGAGCTGGTGTGCCAGGAGGGCATATCCCCAATGGTTTCTGGGTCGTGTGGGAAGGACCCCCCTATCGCCCACACTAACTTGGCGACGGTTCCAAATGCCGTCGCAGAAAGGGGTTAAAAACCGTTTGTTTAGGACCGACGCATACCAGTGGAGGTCTTGAACTCCAATGTAGTGGTCTCTCTCACTCTCAAGAGGAGGAGTGGTACAAGGAGCAAATCTCACATACATCAAGTCATATCCTTTGCTAAGTCTACATGGAGGAGGGAGAGGGATATATATATATAGGTAGGTGGAGGAAAGGGACAAAGTGGAGGCCTAACAGGCGACTCTCCACCGTCCATCCTAATGAGCCCGTGCGCACGGGGGTCCCATGGGCACGGTACAAGCCCGTGTGCATGGGGTGCTCCAGCGCCAGCTCCCTATGTAGCCCGTGCGCATGGGGTCTTCGAGGGCCGTGGGCCCGGGGTCGCCTCGGAAGTGCAGAGATGAACTTCGTTCACTCCTTCTTCTTCCTTGTGTCCTTGGGGTCCTTCTCCTTAGCGCCCGGGAAGCTCCCTAACTTCTTGGTGGCGGTCTCCCTTGAACCTAATGATGCACAACGTTTCATGGTGAGGTAGCAACCAAGTCCAATAGATATTCATGTAAATCTCGAAGAGGAGCGGGTTCACATTAAGCCCGGTCGGTCCACTTGGGGCTTGAGGTGCTATGAAGGTGTACATGGAGATGACCTTGGGATGCTCCGCATCATCCCCTCCCCCTTGGGAAAGATCCGACCTCGGATCGTAAACCATATCGCCTTGTAAACCACGCTAGGCATGGATGTACTTGTTGTCGGACGGAGTGTATGTGATGGTGCAATCCAAGTACTTCAAGATGTTGTTGGGATGGTATACATGCAAAATGAGCAAACACAAGGGATACTTGGATATACAATGGTTAGCGCGCAAAATGCATGCATCAAGGAAGTATGAGTCCAATCGAAAAGATTGTGTGTGGAAATACACATGATGCTTATCCAAAAGATGTAGAATGATATGTAATGCATTCATGGGAGCAAAAGCATTCATTGAGCACACAAATGTGTTGTGAATATGATCGATGCAACCGTTGTGCAAAATGATGTCATAATGGGACGGTTTATCAATAGCATGAACATGGAAATGGATGCTCAATATGATTATGTTATCATGCAATTGATGGTTGGCAATGTGATCATTATGTATGAATATGCCATCAAGGAATATCACAACAAATTTGCTAAGAATGTGCACAAGCTCATATATCATGGATGACATGGGAATACAAGATGCGACAAGGCAATCATAATGTGAGTCAATCCATGTACAATATGCAAATTTGGTATGGGTGGTGTTGTACCATAGCTCAATGTCATGGCACTCCTAAACTTGAAGGTCCATAGGGTCCATCTCCAATGCCAATCCTCCATCCAATAGATGTATCATGTAGACAAGAAGAGAGAGACAACAATGAAAGAATGACCGGTCCAATATGTGTATGTGAGTATTGCTCAAAGGGAAGGAGGTCACCTTTAGTAGTTTCTCAAGGATGTTGGAGTTGCGCATCTTGTATGCCTTCACATAACCAATATGTCTCGTGATGGTACCGCCTTGTGAATTCTTCAAAATGAGAGAACATGACAAACACTCGGAAAAACAAATGAGGTTAGTGCAAATGCGACACCTATCATTCGAGTGGTGAGATACCCAACAAGTGTTTTCATCATTCTTATCATAAGAAAGTACAAGGTTGTAGTTCGTGGTATGTAGGCATAAGATGCTAGAACAACCAAACAGATTAAGCTCAATCAAACATTCATGCATCACAAGTAATATGTCCAAGTCTCCAAGATCAATAAGCATAGCATGGTTGCACTCACTACAAGTGGATATGAGAGTTGCAACTAATGCAGACAAGTGACAATGATCAAGATATATCATAAGAGAGGCATGAACATATATGTCATCAACCCAAGAAAGCGAGGAAGAATGGAACATGGGTGATGCAACAAAGCAAGCAATCATAGCATTCAAGTCATGTAAGCTAGTAGTGCGAAGATGTAACGTACTAGGAGGAATCATGGCAAGCATGTCATGTGTGCAAATAGTGAGCATGAATAATGCACATGACATATCACAAGCATGAAAGGAAGATATGAGAAAAATATCATCAATGTATTGGTGAGAGGCCATGTGTACATAGCAATGGGGCATAATGACTCTCCCAAAACAACAAGCATCAATAGCATTGGGCATAAAGAAATCATGGCAATAACTACTAGGATCTCCACTAAGCATGCAAATACACATAGAAGTAGTATAATGGTGAATCATATTTAAGAGCAAGCAAGGGTCACAATTGCATGGTAAAGGCATGGAAAGAGGGATAACATGAAAAGTGAACATGATACAATGGGCATAAAGTAACAAGTGATATATAGCCCATAGCCCTGTGAGAGCCAAGTAGAAGAGATGCGCGTAGTCGTAGCGCGAAGGGAATGGTGGTAAGTATAGTCCACGGACTCCCAAATCGTCGTTGCTCTCAAGATCTCGTTTTGTCAACTCATGGGATTGTGAGGTTGACGAGTTTGCATAAGTACCTACACAAAACAAAGGCAAAGGAAAAATTGTGTGCACGTGGTATATGTACACATCATCCATTAAGATGTGCATGAGCAAGTGTTAGTTAGCACAAAATATCCAATTCTCAAATAAATGAGATGCGTGATATAGAAACATGTCATCCATCATGATGGGTTTGTTGTTATGTATAGCATAATGGAGACTCAAATTATGTAATGCATCACGAGAAATATGTAGAGCATTGTTATTCATGGAATGCATATGGTGCACACAATTATGGGAATCATGCAAAGGATGGAATGAATCAAAATCTCCTAATATGTATGAGGAAACTATGGGGGTCTCCTCATGATCATTAGTGGAAACATCACATGGAGAATATTGACAACATGCAATACAATGAATATCCGAAGCAATGTGTTCATGGCATGGCATAGTAGATGAATTGCGCAAATCATGTAAATGAAGCATGGCAATATCATCGCATGAAAAACAAAAGCCAATAACCAACATCTTGTCATATATGCCATAAGTGCAAATGGGATTTATTTTAATGGGGCGTGCATAGTTACTATGGTGAGTTTGTAATGATGCAATATGGGAGATCTCACTCATAGCATATGACAAGTTTAAAGGGTTCTCAAACAGGATGTGACCAAAAGAATTTTCACATGATATCCTATGGAGCATAGCATCACAACTAGGCAACTCGACATGCTCATCATCATATTCATCCTAAATCGGTAAGTCATGACATGAGGGAGTAGCACTAGCATGAAGCATCATAATAGGTGTGTCAACATCATGCAAGCAATCATTGGTAAGATAGTCCACTAGTGGGACAAGAGAAGCACTGTCACCTATGTTACCTTTGGAGCTCCACTCATGTGGTGTAGGTGAGGTGTCGTGATGGAACCATGTGGGGGTGCATCATCGTCCACCATGGCCATCGTCGTCGCCGTTGGAGGTATGGACTAGTCGAGGATAGGCATGTCCTCATGTAGGGTACCTAGCACCAAAGAAGAAAACACACTCGGAGTGGAGGTTAAGTCGATAGAAATCATAGTGGCCTCACGTGCCGTCTCAACTACCTCACTCACTAAGTGTTGTGGCTCACTCACTCTCTGCAAGATGCTCTCACTCATATGGTTGGTGGAGTCACTCAAATGGCTCTCAACCTCACATAGGATGTGTGGCATAAACTCATGTGTGGGGCAAGTGGTGGTCACACTCATCCTCTCAGAGGAAATGCTCTCAATGGCACATATGGTGGAGGCACTCATATCACTCATGGTGGGGTGGTTCTCCTCACATGGGAACTGGGGCACCTCGTCATATGTGGGTGTCGGAGAGATGTAGGTGCAAATGTCTCCATGCTCAATCATGTCGTAGTCATAGCCGTGGATGAAGGCCGACGATGGCACATCATCACTCTCCCCCAAGACCAAAGATAAGGTCTCATGTGTGGTCTCATAGATTGAATCGGAGAATGAGTCCTTTTGGGGCACCGCCTTCATGTTGTTGAAGAGGTTCATGCTCGTCGCAGTGGTCGAAGGGGATGGCCCTTGCTCGACCTTCTTGTCACTGTATTGTTGTTGGAGGCCCATATGATGTGGCACCTCGTAGCTCATCTCCATGACCGAAGGGAATTTCCCATGCTCAGTCATCTTCCTAGAGGGGCTTCCGAAGATGGAAGGGTCGCCCTCACTCGTATGTGGTCGCCTTGTTGTTGAATATGTCGATGTAGGAGAACTCGTGGGAAGTCGGCGAAGATGCCGTACGTCCAAAGGCGAAGATGCCTTCAAGTCACTTGGCGAAGATGCCAAAGTTGTTGATGAAGCCGCAAATTTGTTGTCAATGTTGTGGTTGTGTAAGGCCCGTGTGCACGGGGGTGTAGGCGGCCGTGTGCACGGGGTCCCGTGTGCATAAGGTCCAAGGCCCGTGTGCATGTGGGTGGAAGAGAAGCCATCTCTCGTCCCGAAGGTGACTCTTCATGGTCTTGTCTGTGGTCTTGGCGGTCGTCTCGAAGACGGTGTCGCGTGGTACTTGCATCGCGTGGCCGCTCCAAATGCGATCGACTTGCTCGCCGTTGCCTTGAAGATGACGAAGGGGAAGTAGACTTGACCAAAGCCCAAATCTCCTCCATCCTTGCATCTTTCTCCTCCTTTTGTGCAGAAAACTTGTGGTCAAAGTAGTCTCTTGTACGTGCTTCGGAGTTTCGTATGTCGATGGCGAGGTTGTCGATGTGCTCTCGCAATCTTGATTGTGCGCCTTGCATTTGTCGTTGTAGATCGAAGATGGACGCTTTGGTGTTGTAGTTGTTCGCACCGTCGTTGTTGTCGAAGACCGGAGATGAAATACCTTGCCTATCCATCACAAACTCGAGCAAATGTGAGTTGAAGAAAGGAAAGAACTAGACCAATGTAACTTATCCAATGTTGAAGATGGATCAAAGATCACTCATTAAGGTATCGAGGAAATATCACAATTGGTACCGGATCTTGTCAATTCTCACACCTACACAAGTAAGGCTTATGGTGGGGCTTGGTGAGGATAGTGGCAGAAAAATTTGATGCAAAAAGTAAGCAAGAGTCAATAATGTTGGAAAAGATTCACGAATTCGCAAGTAAAACAATTAGACCAATAGAACTATGTGGCACACGGAAACACACACACACGGATAGATAAATGGGGTCGTGCAACCAAGGAATGAGAAAAAAATGTGGAATCCATGGAAAACACTCGTGTTGCACAACTCAAGAGAGACGCTAGCATGATTGCTCAATAGGCAGATACGACACTTGTGCACAACCTATAAGATGCAAAATGTATGAGCTTTCTATCCCAAGTATGCTATGTGTATGATGTTCCCGGTGTTCTTCTCAAGATGATCCAAGATGATCGGGCATGACAATCTTATGTGCAATGTGGTATGATGCTATCGGTATTGCTTACAAGCTGTTTGCTCTCTCTTTTTTTGCTTAAAAGCTTATTCTTTTTTTTGATATGGCCACTATGCAAAATGCACAAACCAAGATAGCAATTTTGTATATGCGGGAACAATCTTGTGACACAAGAGATGATATGATACCAAGATGATACCAATATGATATGGTATGTATGCAATGGAAGGTGTAGATCGATGATCACTAATGTGCACAAGTAACGTTGCCGGCTCAATGGCTAGTCTCGATAGGCAAGTGACACAAAATGGGCCAAGGGTTATTAATGCAATGGCAAGAATGTACAATGATGGGATACCATGATACCAAGATGATATAGAGGTTACCGTTCTTGCTTATGGCTAGTGTGTCAAAATGGTGAATGTGGTCGATGTCGAATCCTTGGCGAAGTTGAGCAATGGTGTTGTCGATGTCGAACCGTTCCTAGTTAGCCGAAACACGCTAGGAAACGGAAAAAACCGCAAACTCAAAATGTCCAATGGCAAATGTCAAATGGTGGTAGCGGACATGCGGTGGTAGTTCCGAAGTTGGCAATGCGGAAGTGGTGGTGGTGGTTGATGAAGAACCAACCCTCCCTAAGTAGCTGAAACACCTTAGGAGACTCAGGTCACAACTCAAACAACCACAAATGCTAAATGGAGCGAAATGGGTTAGGTTGCGGAAAGCTATGGTGGTTTTGCGAATGATATGGTGGAAGGCCTAGGCAAAGATGCCAAAATGTCAAAATTTTGATGGAGCCAAATTCTGTTGGAACCTATCTAGATGGATGGGGGATGTCAATGGCTACTCAACGAGCTAAAGAACGCGAAAATCGGACTCCATATGTGGAAGTTATAGCCGAAACGGGAAGTGCACGCGGCTATCGTAGGGGGGCCGTGCGCACGGGTGTGGGAGCCCGTGGGCACGGGGTGGGCGGAAAATTCGCGATTTTGGGGCAGAAATTTGAGATTTCTTGGGCAAAATTGGAGAGATTTGGGGGATGGAAGGTGGGGAAAAGATAGGGAAAGCTAGATCCACTTGAAACCAAGCAAATCCATGGATCAAATCCAACAAAACCTTATCAAACCAACAAATCACAAAAAAATTGGGGCTATTTTGGTGGGGATTTTCGAAATTGGGGATGAACACAATAAAATCAGGCTAGAAAACAAGGAGGTGGGCTCCAATTTCATGAGAAACCATGGATGATGATACCAAGATGTTCATGAGCAAGGGCGGGAGCTCCATCTTCGTGATCAACGTGGCTCTAGATACCAATATGTTGTAGGGTGGAATCCTAAGATGGATCTTTCACAAATTAGAGGGGAAATCCCACAAAGATCATGAAGAACACAAGAGAGGGGAAATACTCAAATCAACTAGATACAATCACACATATGCTATATCCAAAAACACACAAGAGGTCACAATGATCCAAGGACAACAAAGGAAAGATACAAGTTAACTAGTTCATCCCAATCCTATGAGGAAACAGGTCTTGATGATAGTCTTCTCCAAGAGAAGGGATTGAATCCACAAGGGGATCTTCTCCAAAGGAGGTCTTGAACTCTAATGGAGTGGTCTCTCTCTCTCTCTAGAGGAGTGGTACAAGGAGCAAAGCTCACATAGATCAAGTCATATCCTTTGTTAAGTCTAAATGGAGGAGGGAGAGGGATATATATATATAGGTAGGTGGAGGAAAGGGACGAAGTGGAGGCCCAACAGGTGACTATCGACCATCCATCCTGATGAGCCCGTGTGCACGGGGTGCTCCAGCACCAGCTCCCTATGTAGCTCGTGCGCACGGGGTCTTCGAGGGCCGTGGGCACGGGGTCGCTTGGGAAGTGCAGAGTTGAACTTCATGCACTCCTTCTTCCTTGTGGCCTTGGGGTCCTTCTCCTTGGCCTCAGGGAAGCGCCCGAGCTTCTTGGTGGTGGTATCCCTTGAGCTTAATGATGCAGAAGATTCCATGGTGAGGTATCAACCAAGTCCAATAGATATTCATGTAAATCTCGAAGAGGAGTGGGGTCACCTTATGTCCGATCGGTCCACTTGGGGCTTGAGGTGCTATGAAGGTGATGAGGACATAACTACCTTGGATATGACCAAAAATATTGCATATATGCATATTTGTCAGGTGATTTCTAGTGCAAACTATTCAATAATCTATTTATGTTATCCAGAACAAAAATACTTCATACACTTTTCCGTTTTGTCTAATTGCAGGTGTATGGGACATTTGTACAATCCCCATATGAAGATAAGGGAAAAGGAGAATTTTAGGTTCTGTTCAAAAAGTTCTTTCACGTCACTTTTGGGCCAAGAGAAGATAGAGTCCAAGTCTCTCACGTTCTAGATTCAGATTCGGACTGCACAGACATGCATGACTCAAAACGCCAACAACTTTTTCATACGGACTCCGAATTGGGTGATACTTTTTTTGTTGGAAAGTAGATTTCGTGCTCTTTCCAACCCAATTGGATTCACCTTCAAATTTGTCTGGAGCGTTGAGATATCGACAAAAAAATCTAACCCTGCAGCAGAATCCGAGTCAAACAACAAGTCCAAAGGTGTTGCATCACCTCCACTTAGGCCCATGAGCCTTGTACGACCTAGGGTTAGTTTTAGGCTGCCTTGGGACGTCCTCCCACCTCCTTGGATGCCACCCATTGCTCCTATATAAGTAGATCCATCTAGTAGCTTTTTCTTGGGATTTTTTAGTTAAAAGTTAGCCATTGCAACTTCGTGTACTATGTTTGTGTCCAACACTAGACCAAGACCGCTTTCGGATCCACCTTTACCAATACTTCATCTATATTCGCAATATTCAGATTGCATTATCATATTCTTGCTTGTTCTTCGATTGCTTGCAGTAATAGACCATCGTGGTTAGGCTGACCGTGCTTCCGACATCGTCAGTAACCTCAGGAGATTGGTTTAGCGATTGCTAAGGCGCAACGTCGTGCATGTTTGTAGTCGGATCATCAAAGTCGTCTCCACCAAGTCGATAGTTATCATCTCATCGAAAGATAGGGACACCCTCGCCTCTATCAAGTGGTATCAGTTTTCAGGTTGCTCGGTGAGAATTTCCAGTTTTTCCTAGATTAGATTTATTTTCTTACCTATTGTCCAAGAAAAAGCAACAAAAAATTTAGATATATTCATCCTTTGTCCAAGCCACTCTGAGCCTTTGCAATTTTCTTTTCATTGCTTACATAGTTCAATTATCGGTTTCATCGTCGTGTCGAGTTGCTGGTCTTAGTGTCTAGTTCGTTTAGAGTTTCGAGTTCTGTTCACATTAGTCACGCCGCCGCTATATCGTTATCCCTTCTGATGTCCACCACTCATCCATCATTTTCCACCACGTGCTACCCATAGTTCATTGTCATAATGATAGTTGAGATCGTTCATATCTTGACTTGATCCAATCTGCATCTTATCTAGTTTGTTTTGGAAAGAGGGAGAGAGAAAAAAAAGACAGAAAAAAACGAGAGCAAAAAAAAGTAACAAAAAAGTTAGAGAAAAAAGAGAAAGAAAAAAATGTGTGAGAAAAAAAAGAGAGAGAAGAAAGAAAAACAAAATTTGGATCTATCTTGATAGAGGCGAGGGTCCTGATCTTTCGATGAGTTGGTGGCTATCTGTGACGCCCCAAGACCGAAGCTTTAGATGCCTTCCAGGGTTTCCAGGTTTCCTTGTGTGTTTTGTTTGGTTCATTGCATTCATCTTTGCATCATGTGCATTGCATCATGTCATTTCTTTTTGCAACTCAACTAGATAAATTGCATGGATCTTCGGTCCATTTAAATCGAGGGAATTCACATGGTGATTCTCTTTATAACATATCCTCCCAATATTAGGGAGCTATGATAAATAATCCATTCTTATGGAATCACCTAAAACACACTTGCAAAATTTCCCCATGCCTTTGTTATCTCGCTTCTTGACCTCGAACCTTGTCCGTAAATTCTTTCGTCGTTTTCCGGAATTCCACCAAAAACCTCAACATTTTTGGACCTTCCTTTTACCAAGTCCCAGTTCAAACCCATTTGAATTAAATTCAAATGAGTTTGAATTTATATCTTTCAATCTTGCTGTTTCTAATTTTCTTGGGTCAAACTTATTTTTTGTGAGTCCAAGAAAATTAACCGCTTGTCCAAATTCTTCTTCAACCTTCTCCTCTGTCCTTTTTCCTTTCTTTTAGTTCTCTGTTTTTTAAAAAAAATCAAAGGAGTGGGGGAGAGAGAGAGAGAGTAGCCGAGCTGGCCACTTGGGCCTCAGTCCAGGCCGGCCCGCTTCCCAGTCCCGCTCTAACCCTAGTACCGCAGCCCGATCCCCATCTCCCATCTCTCCCTCCTCTCGCTAACCTCGCGCCGCCAGGAGAGGATGCACGCGCCCGATGCCCGCATCCCGATCCCCATCTCCCTCTCGATCCCCAGGGCCACCCCCACTTCCCTCGTTCCTCTCCTCGATCTCCCTCGACCCCCTCCTATGGCACTGCCCTTGCCCCGAGCTCGCCACTGCTGCGCTATCTTTGCCATGCTCCAGCGCCGCACCGTTGCATCCTTGCTGCACGCCACGACCCTGCCTTCTCGACCTTCCCGGAGCACCAGTTGACGCCGGCGCCCACCTTCCTCCGCCCCGCGGTCCTGTCCTCCAACTGCGCCAAGCCCCGCAGGTTCCGGCCCTACCTCGAGCGCCCCCGCGCTCCTACATCGAGCCGCCAGGGCCGTGGGTCGTCGGATGCCGCCTCCTTTGCTTCGAGCTGCCTCCTGTGCCTCGATCTCCTTCAAGACTGGCCGGGTCCATCTTCCTGCACCCGTTCCCCGTCTCCGGCGCCGCGCTAGACCTCCCTCATGCCTCGCTAGCTACTGCTGTGCCGCCGTGTTCCTGCTTCAAGTAGGCAGAGGGTCGATCCACCACCAGCACTCGCCTCTGCCATGGACCTCCCCAGCGAGGCCCATCTGCGTCATCTACCCCGGCCTCCTGCACTCATGCCGGACCACGACGCACCGCTGTCATCATGCACCTCCAATTGTCGTTGCTTTTGATGCCAAGTCCAACGACCACTGAACAGGGAACAACGCCAAGTACCACGACAGACCGCCAAGTACCCCTTCGAATCCTTCAAGACCGTCAAGTGAACGACTACCATCGCTCCAAGATCCGAATGGCTACGACGACATGAACATCTATGAAAAGTTTACGACTACACGATGAACCGCCAAGGCCGGCTACAACCCTTGTACCACTATTATCGCCAAGTACCACGATGACCGAAGCATAGTACCTCTACATTTGCCATGTACATCGACCGTCACCGAAGACCCGTGTAGCACTAACGCCAAGTTCCCCTACCGTCCCCTCGGAAACATCGAATGCGTCAAGTCCTTCTCCGAGACATGTACCACTACTTCCTCTACCGTCGCGAGAACGCCTACTTCCGCTACAAACTTGAACTGTCCCGCTTGCACGCTTCGAAGGTATAACCTCGAGACGACGTCCGTGAATGGATGCTTGCGATGTTTGAGATGCTCGTGTCTGCACCCTGTCCTTTGTCACTCATTTCCTTGTCGCCAACTCGTGGGACAACCGGAATCCGGGAGCACCCCACCATCTTTTGCACGCATCCGCACACTTCTCCTTTGCATCGGTATCTCAATCGAGTTACCGGAACCGGAACATTGCCGTGGCACCGTTTTTGTTACCGTTGCCGTGGCACCCCTTTCCTTTCCACCACGGTGACAAATGCTTCATAATGCTCTTGTCATCTTTTAATAAAAAAATTGCATAAACTTGTTCATGTCATCCGCATCATGATAACAACATTTAAAATGTTTATATTTGTTGTTTCCATCAATTTGCTAAATGCATATGGGGATTTACCGGTTTTGTTGTTTGTTATATCCGGCCCCATTTAAATTGTTTAGATGGTATAGTTTGTTATGCTACACCCCTTGCCATGCTTAACAACATTTAATTTGGTTGGGTACATAAGCAGGAGTGAACTAAATAATTGATGTGGTGTTTCGTCAATATGCAACTCGTTTCATATTGAGCTCCACTTAACTTGTAGAGTTGTTTGTGCACTTTGCCATGCCATGCCTCGTTAATCCGGACATGCATCATACTTGGTTGTGCATCATGCCATGTTTATGTGTTGGTTGTTTACTATGTTGTGTGCTTCTTTCAGGTGTTTGCTTCTTCGGGTTGGTTCCGGTAACGTCGCGTTTGTGAGGACCCGTTCGTCTACGTCCGTTTGTCTTCTTCATGGACTCGTTCTTCTTCCTTGCGGGATCTCAGGCAAGATGATCATACCCTCGAAATCACTTCTATCTTTGCTTGCTAGATGCTCGCTCTTTTGCTATGCCTATGCTGCGATACCTACCACTCGCTTATCATGCCACCCATATTGTTGAACCAAGCCTCTAACCCACCTTGTCCTAGCAAACCGTTGTTTTGCTATGTTACCGCTTTGCTCAGCCCCTCTTATAGCGTTGTTAGTTGCAGGTGAAGATTGAAGTTTTGTTCCTTTTTGGAAGATGGAGATGTTGTTCCTTGTTGGAACATGTTTACTTGTTGGGATATCACAATATCTCTTATTTAATTAATGCATCTATATACTTGGTAAAGGGTGGAAGGCTCAGCCTTATGCCTGGTGTTTTGTTCCACTCTTGCCGCCCTAGTTTCCGTCATATCGGTGTTATGTTCCCGGATTTTTGTCACGACCGGTTTTCCAATAAAAATGTTTATTGAGAAACCAATATTTTGAGTCCAGTATGAGAAAAATCCTCCTTACTGGTAGACAAATTCTTGATAAATAAGCCAGTAGCATAGAATATATTACAGGGTCGAGCTACGGTTGCTCAACCAAATTATTACAAGCACGCCAATAATTATACATAATGGCGGACATGACACAGTGGTGTGGAGGCATACTACTGACTCGAGGATAGGGTGGTGGTGGAAAAACACAGCGGGGAGTGAGATACATGACTCTAAAACTGGCATCTCATCGAGCGTCGAGGTGAGGCTCGATGAATTTATTTGGTAGCGGAAGCGGATATAATACAGTGACCAAATCCAGGGTCGCACGAGACTGACTGGGATTCCTCTAGGCGTCGGACTCGCTATCAAATTCTTCATCCAATTAACAAGCCAGGTGAGTACTTTGAAAGTACTCGCAAAACACTTCGGACGTAAGATATAAAAATGCATGCATGGATGCATCATAATTAATTTACCAATGCACATTCAAAATTTAGCAAGCAAGGTAAGTAAAAAGGGAATCGGCGGTAGTCCGCTTGAAACCCAACAAAAGGAAATAATAGGAAACCGATCGGGTGTCTGAAGCGACGCCTCGAAGGGTGAAAAATAAATAAAGATCATGCCGCAGTCGGGCGTCTAAGCGACACCACGTAAAGGGCTTAAACTGAAATAAAAGACATGCGTGCCACAGTCGGACGTCGGGGCGACATCACAGAAAGGGCTTATATTGAAAGTAAATAATAGTACTGCCGCAGTCGGACGTCTGAGCGACATCGCAGAAAGGGCTTTTATTGAAAGTAAATAATAACAATGCCACAGTCGGACGTCTGAGCGACATAGAAGAAAGGGCTTTTATTGAAAGTAAATAATAACAATGCCACAGTCAGACATCTGAGCGACATCGCAGAAAGGAGACGCATTGAGAATACACCGTCCCAGAGGGGAGACGCATTTTGACAGAAGACGTTTTCAGAAAACGGTTCGTTTAAAAGATCAGAGAGACTGACAGGCGGGTCCCGCCCGTCAGGTTTGAAAATTCAAAAGAGGCGGCAGAGCTCGACGGTGCCCGAGAGCCGCGGTGGTCGCCGGCGGCGATCCACGGCGAGGCAGGGGGATCGGAGGTTACCAACGTGTTCACCGTGTCCTTCCGCGTCGGTGGGTGGTGGTGGTCGCCGGCGAGCACCACGTCGACGGCGGCCCTTGCTCCAGCGGACGGTGGTTCGGGCGTTGATGGAGCTCGCCGAGGAGGGCTGCAAGGATCGAATCGAAGTGGGGGTTAGCTCTCTGGTTGCTCGAGGAGGTTACTGATGAAGTTTGGGCGCCGGGGATGGTCTCACCGGAGTGAATCAAGACGGAGGCCGAGGCGGAACGAGGCGGCCGGAGTCGAGGAAGAAGGGCCCCTCGAGGCTATTCCAGTTGCTGGGCGGGGTCCATTGTGGTGGTGGAGGAGTGCGGGGGCGAGAGTGAGCTTGGGGGCGCTATATATAGCCGGCCCGAGGCGGTTGCCGTGAACGGGATAAGTCCGGCGAGTGATTACGGCGGCGCTGTGGTTGGGCAGTTGGATTAGGGGCTTGGGCATCGACTAGATGAAGTAACGAGCCCATCCCGGTGCGTAACTCAGCAAGGGGGGAGGAGGTTACGGCCTGTCCCAACAGAACGGCCGTGCGGCACGTCGGCAGCAGGGAGCACGCCCTGCGCGTGCCAGGCCACGGCGACGGTGCTGCATGCGTGCGCTGGCAAGGGAGACGGCCACGCGGAGCTCCCAGGTGGCTTGGGTGGTGCAGAACGGCGTTGTGCCGTAGGGTGCCTTCTGTCGGCCGCCACGGGAGGTCCCGACGCCGCAGAAGACGCCGGCGAGGGCGGGCCAGTACGCCACCGACGCTAGGAACCGGCCAAGCGTACGTGCGGTGCTCCGGACAGGGAGGAGGGGCTGTGCGCAACGCGCCAGGCGCACTGTCGACGCGTGACTGAACTCTGACGAAGGAAAAACGACACTGAACTCTGAAACTCTGAACTTTTCTGAAAATGCAGGGGAAACAGTGCCGGCCAGGTGTTCGACAGAATGATTTTGGTATGTAGGGGTTTCTCCTTGAGCTGAAACTTGGTGGGGTGGCCTCTCATTGCACCAGGAGGCTGCCTGAATTTTGGTAGAATTTTTGGAGAAGAGGAGATATGAATTTCAGCAAATTTGGCAAATCTGGTCCAAACTTGCAGAGACTGAAATTTGAAAAAATTGAAAAGAGGGAGAGTGGATCAAGATGGTTCTGGGTTGTGGATGCTAAGGACAATCCAGAGGAGTTGGTTTGAGATAAAAACTCAAAGGCAATGAGGTACTTGCTTTGAAAATTACTTAGGCTCATAATGAAAGACAGAATTGTTTTGGGAGATAAAATAAATGAAATAAAATTCAAAAATGGTTTGGACTTGATGGGACAGAGAATTTAGATTGTTCCAAAGTGGAGGGAGGGGTTTTGGGAGGTCTCTCCACATGAGGCAAAATAAAATCATGGGTGGTTCCAAAATGAGAGAAGCCCCAAAAACTCCTAGGGTTTTCCTTTTAAATGAAAATAATCAAATTCAAAAAAATACATTTGAGAGGAGAAGAATTCAGAAGAAAAGTTTCCATAATTCAAACACCCAATTTGAAAAGGATGTAAATGAAAATCCTTGCCAAAGGTGAATGTTTTTAAGAGAGAGGTTTTCTGAAAAAAAATTAAATGGCCTCTCTTCAAAAACCAACAAGGTTTTTGCTAAAAACCAAAAGAAAATTTTGGAGTGTCACAACACCTACCCCCTTAGGAAAAATCTCGTCCCCGAGATTTCAGCTGATCCTTAAGTAAGTGTGGATGCTCTGCCTGAAGAAAATCCTCTCTTTCCCAAGTTGCTTCACTTTCGGTGTGATTGCTCCATTGAACTTTGAAAAACTTGATGGTTTTCTGTCGGGTCCTCCTTTCAGACTTCTCTAATAATTTTACTGGACGTTCCCGATAGGTGAGGTCTGGCTGCACGTCAATGTTCTCATGGGATACTTGTTTCTCTGGGTTGCTTACGCACTTCCTTAACTGCGAAACGTGGAACACGTTGTGGACATCGGATAATTCCTCGGGTAAGTCTAGCTGGTAGGCTACCGTGCCCCTTCATGCCACTATATAGAATGGTCCGATGAATCTTGGCGCTAGCTTTCCCTTAATCTTGAATCGTTGCAATCCCCTCATAGGGGATACTCGTAGGTACACGAACTCACCGGGTTCGAAGCTGACCCCACGATGTTTTTGATCGTAATAACTCTTCTGTCGACTTTGAGCGGTCTTGAGTCGGTCTCTGATTAGCTTGACCTTTTCCTCGGCTTCTTTGAGCATATCTGGGCCGAAAATGCGGCTGTCTCCGATCTCTGACCAATTTAGCGGGGTATGACATTTCCGTTCGTATAAAGCTTCAAATGGTGCCATTTGCAGGCTGGCCTGGTAACTGTCGTTGTATGCGAACTCGACATATGGCAGGCTGTCTTCCCAACTGGTTCCATAGGTGAGGACACATGCTCTCAGCATGTCTTCTAGAATTTGGTTTACGCGTTCAGTTTGTCCATCAGTTTGGGGATGGTATGCTGTACTGAAGGCCAGTTGAGTTCCCAGAGCCTGTTGTAGATGATCCCAGAACCTCGAGACGAATTGGGTGCCCCTGTCGGATATTATAGTCTTCGGGACAACGTGCAGACAAACTATGCGGGAGAGATAAATCCTGGCAAGCCTCTGAGTGGTGTGGGTCGTCTTTACTGGAATAAAGTGTGCCACCTTGGTTAATCTATCGGTGATGACCCATATGGCATCATTCCCGTGTCGTGACCGAGGTAGTCCGACAATGAAATCCATCCCTATTTCATCCCATTTCCACTCAGGTATTTTGTTTGGTTGCAGTAGTTCGGCTGGTCTTTGATGCTCAACTTTTATGCGTTGACAAGAATCGCAACATGCAACGAATATGGCTATGTCCCTCTTCATACCGTGCCACCAAAATCTTTCCTGAATATCCTTATACATTTTGGTTCCTCCAGGGTGGATCGAATATGGGGCGGTGTGGGCTTCAGCTAGAATTTGCTATTTGAGGTCCTCTATATTTGGCACACAGAGTCTGTCTCCGTACCATAATATTCCTCCATCGTCTATGACGAACTCCGAGGCCTTGCCCATACTCACCTTTCTTCTAATTCCTTCGTTGCTGGGGTGACCAGGCTGAGCTTCTTTAATTCTCTCCACAAGGTCGGGCTGTATTTCCAAGTTTGATATGGTGCCTTCCCCGATCATTAACAAGTTGAGTTTGGCAAATTCTTGTTGGAATTCAGGTCTCAAGCTTTGCAGACTGTTTTCGTCGGAGCTGGGGTTCCGACTAAGAGCATGGGCCACTACATTTGCTTTTCCTGGATGATAGTGGATACCAACATCATAATCCTTTACCAATTCCAACCAGCATTGTTGCCGTAAGTTTAGTTCTGGCTGTGTGAAAATATATTTGAGACTTTTATGGTCCGTGTATATTTCACATCGATTTCCAAGTAAGAAATGCCTCCATTCCTTGAGTGCATGAATGACTGCTGCCATTTCTAAGTCATGAGTGGGATAATTTTCCTCATGCTTGCGAAGTTGCCTTGAAGCGTATGTGACAACCTTGCCTTCTTGCATCAACACGCACCCGAGGCCCTTTCGGGATGCGTCACAATACACTTCAAAATTCTTGTGTATGTCTTGCACAATTAATACCGGTGCTGTCGTTAATTTCCATTTTAGCTCTGGAAACTTTTCTCGCAGGCTTCTGTCCATTCAAACTTCTTGTCCTTCTTGAGTAACTGCGTCATTGGCTTGGCTATGGTGGAGAATCCTTCAATAAATCTGCGGTAATATCCTGCCATTCCCAAGAAGCTTCGTATGTCCGTTACGCTGGCTGGTGACTTCTAGCCAAGTACGGCCCTGACTTTCTCCGAGTCCACTGCGATACCGTCTTGGGTCAGTACATGGCCTAGAAAACCTACTTGTCTTAGCCAAAATTCGCACTTGCTGAACTTGGCATACAATTGATGTTTCCTGAGTTCTCCTAGCACAATCCTGAGATGTTCCGCGTGCTCTTCTGGTGTCTTGGAGTATACCAGAATATCGTCGATGAATACCACAACAAACTTGTCCATAAACTTCATAAATACTTTGTTCATGAGGTGAACAAAATATGCGGGGGCGTTTGTTAATCCAAATGGCAAATAAAATAGCCAAGATTACTTAAGGAAAACAAATCGATTTGCGCACGGAGAAGGACTGCTCATTACGTATCTTACACGCGGGTGATAATTATACAATACATCACTCAGGATATGCGTACATAATCCTGACATGTTATTTAGGCTAGTGCACTTCTCCAGTTCCTACATGATGCACAAACAAGCTACTTCTCACAACCTATGTACATGCCTTACAAGGCGGTACATCGCATGACGGCTAAGCATACTCAGTCGGAGATGTTGACGATCTCCTTTGCCCTGCCGAGGGTGAGGCGTAGCGAGGCTGGGGACTCGACTTCCTCCTCGCTAATAGGCTCCATACGTGTAGTGTTGCGCCGAGTAGATGGAGTGGGTGCCAGGGGCGGAACAACACGAACAGGAGTGGGCGCGAAGGGTGGTGCAGTGCATGCTGGAGTGGGTGCGATGACTTGGTTGAACTCTTCGGTGGTAGGCAGGCGGCGAGTAGGTGCATAAGATGCTGAGGACGAGACAAAAGTCAGTGGCGGTGCGGTGGGCAGGAGCTCCCTCCTGTTGGCGGCATAGCCATGGATTGAGTCCATGCGGGCAGCCACGAAGTCGTCCACCAGGTTGTCGAAGGCTGCCTCCAGGGCCCGGAGATACTCAATAAGCATCTCAAAAGCCTCGTCTCGTTCTCCTCTGGGGCAGGAGAATGCGTAGTGACAGGTGTAAGGCACATGGCATGGAAGATAACGGTAACGACGAGCCTTCATCACGGGAAGGACATCCCTGAGACGAGCTATCGCCTCGCGGGCTGCCATCTGCATAGCATGCCTCTCCGTAGGCATGGCTCTTCCCAAGAACCGGAAGCGGCGTAACTCACCACGCCCTCCCTTGAACTGTACCGCGGCCTGGTGCATGGTCAGACTGTCGTTGTCTCGGTGCTGGCAGAGTGTGAAGACTGGGCGCACAGATGGCCCCATCGCGACCTGAACAATGAAGGAGAGAAGCTTGACGAACCCATCGGGCATGTTGGCGAAGGTCTGAGACTCGCAGCTGTTGTCGGCCATCTACAAAAGTAGGCAAAAATTCTGAATGGTCAGATCATAAATTTATGCTGACTGTCAGAAAATGACTACAATTGCAAAAATATGAATTAGCTCTTATGCTAATAACCAATTAGTGATCGCACCTAGTGGCTTCCTACAGTCAGCCTGGCTCTGGTACCAAGCTTGTCATGACCGGTTTTCCAATAAAAATGTTTATTGAGAAACCAATCTTTTGAGTCCAGTATGAGAAAAATCCTCCTTACTGGTAGACAAATTCTTGATACAATAAGCCAGTAGCATAAAATATATTACAGGGTCGAGCTATGGTTGCTCAACCAAATTATTACAAGCACGCCAATAATTATACATAATGGCGGATATGACACAGTGGTGTGGAGGCATACTACTGACACGAGGATAGGGTGGTGGTGGAAAATCACAGCGGGGAGTGAGATACATGACTCTAAAACTGGCATCTCATCGAGCGTCGAGGTGAGGCTCGATGAATTTATTTGGTAGCGGAAATATAATACAGTGACCAAATCCAGGGTCGTACACGAGACTGACTGGGATTCCTCTAGGCGTCGGACTCGCTATCAAATTCTTCATCCATGAGATCGCCTTCGTCAGCATCTGGCCAAATCAACAAGCCAGGTGAGTACTTTGAAAGTACTCGCAAGACAGTTCGGACGTAAGATATAACAAATGCATGCATGGATGCGTCATGATTAATTTACCAATGCACATTCAAAATTTAGCAAGCAAGGTAAGTAAAAAGGGAATCGGCGGTAGTCCGCCAAACCCAACAAAAGGAAATAATAGGAAACCGATCGGGTGTCTGAAGCGACGCCTCGAAGGGTGAACAAATAAATAAAGATCATGCCGCAGTCGGGCGTCTAAGCGACACCACGTAAAGGGCTTAAACTGAAAATAAAAGACATGCGTGCCACAGTCGGACGTCGGGGCGACATCACAGAAAGGGCTTATATTGAAAGTAAATAACAGTACTGCCGCAGTCGGACGTCTGAGCGACATCGCAGAAAGGGCTTTTATTGAAAGTAAATAATAACAATGCCACAGTCGGACGTCTGAGCGACATCACAGAAAGGGCTTTTATTGAAAGTAAATAATAACAATGCCACAGTCGGACGTCTGAGCGACATCACAGAAAGGGCTTTTATTCACAAGTAAATAATACTCATAATAAATATTCAATTCATGATAATAAACGGGTTAGTCCATCCACAGGAATAAACATTTAACCGGACTTAGCACTCATGTGATTCACCGGAGTCTCTGTCATCAAAACTGGCATTTGTCAGGATAAGATAATACCGAACTTGGACATGGAATAGATGATTCAAAGGAATATATGACTCTGCAGAGTTTGTACGAAATTTTTTCCCACAGCCAACGGATTTCCATAGTCACGAAGGACTAGTTCCGTTTACGGTATTTCGGAAGAAAACACAGCTAACCAGTACACACCCATCCTACCTCTCGATGCCAGGAATCACCCTAGACATCGTCCAAGAAAAACTTTGAGACGGGGAGATCACAATCTCGAATAGCATGGGATCAAATTTATATACGCGCGCTCTAAGGGGTGCCCCCCTCTCGGTCCCAACCGAAACACCCATGCCCCCTGACCGGATGACTGGCTTTAATCCAGGGCCATGGAACCATCATCACGGCCTCTCCTTTTGGTGTGTACCAAGAAAGCGGTTTGCAACTTACTAAGCCATATTCCTTGCGGAAAACATGTGGTAGTACAGGGAAGGAAAAATGGAAGGAACTGGACCGATACAGGTTGACACTGAAGTCATATAGTCTGGCATAAGACTGGCATGCTACAACATTGCCATCTTACCCATCCTCATGCCAACACATGGCCATGCATACTCACATCCATCCACTTATGGATTTTCAAAACTCACTTGCCTCAACGTTGCATGTAACATGACATTCGTCGGTATGCTCATCAACATGCCATGAAACTACTTAATGCAAACATGTCAAAACAATCATCATATCAAAAGTTCAAACATGCTTGCCTGGTTCAGAGTAGTCAGAGCCTAGCTCGGTGAAGTTCGCGGTCCCGTCACCTCCTTCGGTATCTACGGCATAAAGAAACATACGCGCTAACGTAAATACCGTGAGGTGCACAAAATTATTCCAAATATTTTTCAAATAAATCTGATAAAAAAAACTAGACAAAATTCTAAGGAGGACAGAAAAAGAATCAATCAAAAATACTTTTTTGTTTAAAAGTTATAAGGGTTTTAGTCCAGGGACTCATCTGTAATGAAACAGAAAGTTCCTAGGGGCTAACTTATAAAAACAGAAAAATCTTCGATTGAGAATACACCGTCCCAGAGGGGAGACGCATTTTGACATAAGACGTTTTCAGAAAACGGTTCGTTTAAAAGATCAGAGAGGCTGACAGGCGGGTCCCGCCCGTCAGGTTTGAAATTTCAAAAGAGGCGGCAGAGCTCGACGGTGCCCGAGAGCCGCGGTGGTCGCCGGCGGCGATCCACGGCGAGGCAGGGGGATCGGAGGTTACCAACGTGTTCATCGTGTCCTTCCGCGTCGGTGGGTGGTGGTGGTCGCCGGCGAGCACCACGTCGACGGCGGCCCTTGCTCCAGCGGACGGTGGTTCGGACGTTGATGGAGCTCGCCGAGGAGGGCTACAAGGATCGAATCGAAGTGGGGGTTAGCTCTCTGGTTGCTCGAGGAGGTTACTGACGAAGTTTGAGCGCCGGGGATGGTCTCACCGGAGTGAATCAAGACGGAGGCCGAGGCGGAACGAGGCGGCCGGAGTCGAGGAAGAAGGGCCCCTCGAGGCTCTTCCAGTTGCTGGGCGGGGTCCATTGTGGTGGTGGAGGTGTGCGGGGGCGAGAGTGAGCTTGGGGGCGCTATATATAGCCGGCCCGAGGCGGTTGCCGTGAACGGGATAAGTCCGGCGAGTGATTACGGCGGCGCTGTGGTTGGGCAGTTGGATTAGGGGCTTGGGCATCGACTAGATGAAGTAACGAGCCCATCCCGGTGCGTAACTCAGCAAGGGGGGAGGAGGTTACAGCCTGTCCCAACAGAACGGCCGTGCGGCACGTCGGCGGCAGGGAGCACGCCCTGCGCGTGCCAGGCCACGGCGACGGTGCTACATGCGTGTGCTGGCAAGGGAGACGGCCACGCGGAGCTCCCAGGTGGCTTGGGCGGTGCAGAACGGCGTTGTGCCGTAGGGTGCCTTCTGTCGGCCGCCACGGGAGGTCCCGACGCCGCAGAAGACGCCGGAGAGGGCGGGCCAGTGCGCCACCGACGCCAGGAACCGGCCAAGCGTGCGTGCGGTGCTCCGGACAGGGAGGAGGGGCTGTGCGCAACGCGCCAGGCGCACTGTCGACGCGTGACTGAACTCTGACGAAGGAAAAACGACACTGAACTCTGAAACTCTGAACTTTTCTGAAAATGCAGGGGAAACAGTGCCGACCAGGTGTTCGACAGAATGATTTTGGTATGTAGGGGTTTCTCCTTGAGCTGAAACTTGGTGGGGTGGCCTCTCATTGCACCAGGAGGCTGCCTGAATTTTGGTAGAATTTTTGGAGAAGAGGAGATATGAATTTCACCAAATTTGGCAAATCTGGTCCAAACTTGCAGAGACTGAAAGTTGAAAAATTTGAAAAGAGGGAGAGTGGATCAAGATGGTTCTGGGTTGTGGATGCTAAGGACAATCCAGAGGAGTTGGTTTGAGATAAAAACTCAAAGGCAATGAGGTACTTGCTTTGAAAATTACTTAGGCTCATAATGAAAGACAGAATTGTTTTGGGAGATAAAATAAATGAAATAAAATTCAAAAATGGTTTGGACTTGATGGGGCACAGAATTTAGATTGTTCCAAAGTGGAGGGAGGGGTTTTGGGAGGTCTCTCCACATGAGGCAAAATAAAATCATGGGTGGTTCCAAAATGAGAGAAGCCCCAAAAACTCCTAGGGTTTTCCTTTTAAATGAAAATAATCAAATTCAAAAAAATACATTTGAGAGGAGAAGAATTCAGAAGAAAAGTTTCCATAATTCAAACACCCAATTTGAAAAGGATGTAAATGAAAATCCTTGCCAAAGGTGAAAGTTTTTAAGAGAGAGGTTTTCTGAAAAAAAATTTAAATGGCCTCTCTTCAAAAACCAACAAGGTTTTTGCTAAAAACCAAAAGAAAATTTTGGAGTGTCACAATTTTGCGTTCCTTACGCGGTTGGGTTATAATGGGAACCCCTTGACAGTTCGCTTTGAATAAAACTCCTCCAGCAAGGCCCAACCTTGGATTTACCATTCGCCACCTAGCCTCTTTTTCCCTTGGGTTAGGCCAGAGCAAGGGTCATCTTTATTTTAACCCCCCCGGGCCAGTGCTTGTCTAAGTGTTGGTCCGAAATGGGCAGCCTGCAGGGCCACCTCGGGGAAACTTGAGGGCTGGTTTTACTTGTAGCTTGACCTATCCGGTGTTGCCCTGAGAACGAGATATGTGCAGCTCCCATCAGGATGTCGGCACATCGGGCGGCTTTGCTGGACTTGTTTTACCATTGTTGAGGATTTCTTGTAGAACCGGGATACCGAGTCTGATCGGAATGTCTCGGGAGGAGGTCTATTCCATCGTTGACCGTGAGAGCCTGTCATGGGCTAAGTTGGGACTCCCCTGCAGGGTTTTGAACTTTCGAAAGCCGTGCCCGTGGTTATGGGCAGATGGGAATTTGTTAATGTCCAGTTGTAGAAAACCTGAAGTTGACCTTAATTAAAATACATCAACCGCGTGTGTAACCATGATGGTCTCTTCTCGGCGGAGTCCGGGAAGTGAACACGGTGTTGGAGTTATGCTTGACGTAGGTTGCTCTAGGATCACTTCTTGATCATAGATTTTTGACCGTGCTTTTGCCTTCTCTTCTCGCTCTCATTTGCGTATGTTAGCCACCATATATGCTAGTCGCTTGCTGCAGCTCCACCTCATACCTTTACCTTACCCATAAGCTTAAATAGTCTTGATCGCGAGGGTGTGAGATTGCTGAGTCCCCGTGACTCACAGATACTTCCAAAACCAGCTTGCAGGTGCCGATGAGTCCGTGCAGATGACGCAACCAAGCTCAAGGAGGAGCTCGATGAAGATCTTCTCCTTTGTGTTGTTTTGTTCTAGTTGATCAGTAGTGGAGCCCAGTCGGGATGATCGGGGATCTGTGTAGCATTTGGGGTAGTCTTCTTTTATTTTGGTTCCGTAGTCGGACCTTGATTGTATTTGGATGTTGTAATGCTTTATTCATGTAATTGTGTGAAGTGGCGATTGTAAGCCAACTATGTATCTCTTTCCCTTATTGTATTACATGGGTTGTTTGCGAAGATTACCTCACTTGCGACATTGCTTTCAATGCGGTTATGCCTCTAAGTCGTGCTTCGACACGTGGGAGATATAGCCGCATCGAGGGCGTTACAAGTTGGTAATCAGAGCCTTCCCCGACCTTAGGAGCCCCCACTGCTTGATCGAATTAGCTGACGAGTTGAGTCTAGAGAAATGTTTTGAGTCATTTAGGAATTATATATCGGAGAGTTAGGACTTCTTTTTACTCCTCAGTCCCTTCGTTGCTCTGGTGAGGCATCCTGACGTAGAGTTTTGACTCTTCTCTTCTCAAATTTCACTAATTTTTTTTAGGATCACGCGGGTATCTTGGAATCGATCCGATGGTTTTGTGACGAGAACATTGTTCTTGGTGCCTCCTATCTTTAGGGGTTGTGGCAGTGTCCCGGGGAGTTGAGCTCCAAGGTGTTGTCGTCACAATTTTATCGTTGCAGTTCTGGAATACCTGAGTTTAGTACGCCGACATCGAAAATCTCTTTTATGCAGTTGTTGGTGAGATAACCTCGACGCCACCTAGTACTGGGACGGGAGTTCGGGATTATTGCCATAACTCGTATAACGGATGCTTTTCGAAGGTTGAGGTAAACGATTTCCAAAGTTTTTCTTGGTTATGTGTTGAAGGATGGATACAGCTGGATGTAGGATTTGCTAGTTTTGGGTGAGATATTATGCTTCCCCTGTATCCCCAACACCTGATTGCATAACCGGGAAAATTTCGGGAGTTTATAAGTGGGAATTCAAGTAGCTCTTAGGATATCTTTCTGACAGATGTATGATATGAAATTGGGGTTCGACGTCTAGTGGTCCGCCTATTCACGGTTGGTTTTACAGTGGTCTCGTTGTGTCTTAAAGAGTCCTTGGCTATGCCGACTCGGGGACGCTTCGTATGTCATGTGCACTGCCTTGTACATGATGGTGCTGTGCGATCGAGCCCGTGTAGGCCCCACCACGAAAACTCGGACGAAATCTCTATCATATGTTTGTTCTGGCTTATTCTGCAAGCCAACCCTTTGTTTTTGGTTTTGAGTTGTGGTATTCGAGTTGCTTCAAAGTCAAGTGTTGATTCCATACCATTTCCAAGCGGTGTTCTCATATTTCTATGTGAATACTAATCCTTCATGATAATCGAGATTGTCATGTCAATCCTTTTCAACCGTTGTGTTTTCTCCTCAAGCGGTTCCGTTCATTTTCAACAACCGCAAGATCAAGTATCAGTTCTTCTCAACGGTGTTCGTTTCATCCATTCCAAATTGTCTTTGTTTTTTCCCACCCTCCCTCCCTTTGTTTTCTTCAAGGACTCAGATTTCTCAATCAAGTATCATTTTTTTGGTGGAAGTCTCTCCATTCTTTTCTTTCAATGTTCGCATCCGGTGATTCTCATGAAGATTCTAACGGGCCTCAAGTTCATCATCCTTCATTTTTTTTCTTCTCCAGTGGAACCAATTTAAGCTTTCGGTGTTGATCATATTCTTTTCCGTATTTCAATGCTTTCTCATGCCGGTGCAATTCTTAATCATTCACCTCTCGCTATTCAATTGTTCTAGAGTGCTGAAGATATCTCGAGTTTCGTGTTTCCATTTTTAATCCGTTCAAGCTATTTTGAGGATGTTATCTCATTCAAGCCTTTTAATTCAACCGGTGCAATATCTCTTTTTAAATCATTCTACGGTGTTTCTTTTGAGTGGTCCCTAACCCATAGGTCTTTTCCCAGGATCTTACCTGACTCTTCTTATTTTTGGAGCATCTCAAATTATTTTTCAAAGTTTGACGTAAGAATGAGTTATCATCAGTCAAATTTCTTTCCCCAATATCGTTTTCAAATTCTTTTCATCGTTGGCTCAATCTCTTCGCTTTGATTCTTCCGGAGCGTCTAAATAATTCATGGTGGTGTTTCTCGTCGGCATTTTCAGATTGGAAGACCGAAGAAGATTTTTTCTCTCTAAATCTTGCTCCTTTCTCTTAAAGATTCATGGTTCTAGCTTCATACCATCCTCTCATAATTGTTTGATTGTGAGAATTCTTTTCACCCATCCGGAGCAATTCAAGATTCTTTTCAGTTTGAATATCCGGAGTCCATCATCTCAGATTTCATTCTAGCTTTCAGCTCTCGTTCTCCAAACCTTACCGGTGCATCGATCAAATATCCTGTAATCAGCTCGTGCTCTCTTCGTTCTCTTGTATCAAATTCCCTCAAGTATCCTGATTCGTTCTCTAATTCTTACCGGTGATTCATCCTTTACTTTGTTCATTTTAATTCTTACGGTGGTTCAATCAAGATTCCTTTTCTCTTGGTATCTTATCGATTCATACGTTCTTTCCAAATCATACCGGTGGTTCGTTGAAGACCTTCTCAAGTTATGCTATATCTATCTTAATCCTTTTCAAAGAGAGTAAGTAGTATGCCAAATCCATTGTTTGTCATCAATTTAATTGGTGAAGGATGAGCATAATATAATTCTTATTCTTGTTTCATCGAGTAAATTCAATTCCTTATTCCGGAGGCTCATCAAATTCTCGGTTTCATTTGTTTCATCTTTTCTTTTCCCGGAGTTCCAAGCTCTCTAAATTTTCTCGTCATGAAGATCCATCTTATCATTGCAAGTCTTCACGTTGTGTTTTCAACTTCTCTTTCATTTCAATTGATCATTTCTTTTGTTACCAGAGTTTCTTCTTGGAGGCTATACATGATGGTTCATCAAGGATTTATTTCCTTCTCGAAGCGTTCATCAAGATTCTTTTCTAAGGAGCTTAAGTTTCTTCATCTTGCAATCCGGAGTGCAATTTTTTATTCCATATCATTGAAGGTGGTATTACGTCATTCTTGATAACTTGAGTTCATGTTCCATGATTCACATGTTGTTAAGAATGAGATACTTTAAATCCATCAATCTTGTCATTGGAGTTATCTTGGGTTATATTTCACCTAAAGCCTTCCCTAAGGATTGTCACACTATCGTTCTGGAGGAAGCTGACTTTGATGATACGACTACGAACATGCGAGGACGTCGCACCTTAGCAATAGCTAAACCAACTCCGAGGGGTTATTGACCACGCCGAAGCATGATCAACAAGACCACGAAGGTCTGTTTCCTGCAGGAAAACGAAGAACAAGCAAGAAACTGAGATTACAATCTGGATATTGCGAATATAAGAGGAAAGCTTTATTGATCAAGGTGGGGTTCTGTGACGTCTTGGTCTAGTCGTTTGACACAAACGAAGTACGTGAAGTTGTAGCTATGGAGAACTTTTAACCTAAACAAAACCCAAAGTCTAAACGACGCCCTAAGGGATGTATATATGGAGGAAGAGGGGCGAATTTCGTGGCCCTCGGAGGAGGGGTCTGAAACCAACCCTAACCCTTGCTTCCCCACACATACGGACTCTAAAAACGGCCTATACTTAAGTATTTCGAAAATACATGGGCCTGGCCCAATAATACGGTGACGTAGCACCTTGAGTAGCCTTTGGACGAAATTTATGAAGTGGCATCTTGTATATTTCATCCAAGGCTTCATGCACTCCTTATGGTGGCTTCAAAGTCCTGAAATCATCACTTGTAACTCCGTTCTTGATCCCCTTGCGCATGCCATCATCTCCATGCTTGAACTTGCTCCAAGGTTCATCTTTCTTGTCCAAACTAGGCCCTTCATTTGTAAGCAAAACAAATGTATCCAATTTAGGAAGCATCATATTCTCATGATCATTAGAATCGTTACCAAGAAATGAAATTACCTGATAATTCAATTGGCGTGCGCGAGCTCTAGTAATTGGTCCAGTATGTATAGCAGCAGGGGTTGTGGGTGTAACAATGGTATTGATGTCCTCATCATTCGAAATTTATGAAGTGGCATCTTGTATATTTCGTCCAAGGCTTCATGCACTCCTTATGGTGGCTTCAAAGTCCTGAAATCATCACTTGTAACTCTATTCTTGATCCCCTTGCGCATGCCATCATCTCCATGCTTGAACTTGCTCCAATGTTCATCTTTCTTGTCCAAGCTAGGCCCTTCATTTGTAAGCAAAACAAATGTATCCAATTTAGGCAGCATCATATTCTCATGAACATTAGAATCATTACCAAGAAACGAAAGTACCTAATAATTCAATTGGCGCGCGCGAGCTCTAGTAATTGGTCCAGTATGTATAGCAGCAGGGGTTGTGGATGTAACAATGGTATTGATGTCCTCATCATCCTCCCCTTCTTGAAAGGAAGTCGTCCTCGATGAAAGCTCATCTTCCTCACCCAAATAAGGCTTCAAATCTGCAATGTTAAAAGTGGCACTAACCCCAATATCTGCAGGTAGCTCAAGTTTATATGCATTATCATTTATTTTCTCTAACACCTTAAAAGGACCGTCAGCACGTGGCATTAGCTTTGATTTGCGCAAATTAGGAAATCTATCCTTACGCAAATGTAACCAAACAAGATCTCCAGGTGCAAACACAACATGTTTTCTACCCTTATCTCCAACAAGTTTATACTTAGCATTCATACGCTCAATGTTTTCCTTAGTTAACTCATGCATTTTTAAAATCAATTCACCACGTTCTTTAGCATCAAAATCAACCTTCTCCGAAGATGGAAGAGGCAACAAATCAATAGGTGCACGAGGTAGGAAACCACCGATAATTTCAAAAGGGCACATCTTAGTAGTAGAATGCAATGAACAATTATAAGCAAATTCAATATGAGGCAAGCATTCTTCCCACATTTTCTTATTATTCTTCAAAACAACCGTAAGAATAGTAGCCAATGTTCTATTGACTACTTCAGTTTGTCCATCAGTTTGGGGGTGACAAGTAGTACTAAAAAGCAGTTTAGTCCCCAACTTAGCCCATAAACATCTCCAAAAGTTTCTAAGAAATTTAGTATCACGATCTGAAACAATATTATTTGGCACACCATGCAAGTGAATAATTTCATGAAAGAACAAATCAGCAACATTAACAGCATCATCGCTTTTATAACATGGTATAAAGTGTGCCATTTTCGAGAACCTATCCACAACAACAAATATGCTATCCCTCCCCTTCTTTGTTCGAGGTAAACCTAAAAAAAAGTCCATAGATATGTCCTACCAAGGAACACTAGATACAGGCAAAGGCATATATAAACCATGAGGATGGAGTCGTTACTTAGCTTTTTGACATGTAGTGCAGTGAGCAACAAAACACTCAACATCCCATCTCATCTTTGGCCAAAAGAAATGTGTAGCAAGTATATCCTCCGTCTTCTTGACGCCAAAGTACCCCATAGTCCTCCTCCATGCGCCTCCTGCAACAACAAAAGACGAACGGAGCTAGCTGGAATGCATATCTTGTTAGCATGAAACAGAAATCCATCGTTAAGAACAAACTTGTTCCAAGTTCTCCCTTCCTTACAATTCTGCAATACATCGTTAAATTTAGCATCATGCACATATTAATCTTTGATGGTCTCCAAACCAAATACTTTAAAGTCAAGTTGTGAAAACATAGTATAACGATGAGACAATGCATCAGCAATAACATTTTCTTTACCCTTCTTGTGTTTAATGACATAAGGGAAAGTCTCAATGAATTCAACCCATTTAGCATGTCTACGGTTCAGTTTTGCTTGACTTTTAATGTGTTTCAAAGATTCATGATCAAAATGTATAACAAATTCCTTGGGCCATAAATAATGTTGCCATGTTTCTAATGTCCGAACAAGAGCATATAATTCTTTATCATAAGTAGAATAGTTCAGACTAGGCCCACTCAATTTTTCAGAAAAGTATGAAACAGGTTTGCCATCTTGTAATAACACACCTCCTAATCCAATTCCACTAGCATCACATTCAAGCTCATAAGTCTTATTAAAATCAGGAAGTTAGAGTAAAGGAGCATGTGTCAACTTATCTTTCAATACCGTGAAGGCTTCTTCCTGTGCAGTACCCAAAACAAAAGGCACATCCTTCTTTGTAAGCTCGTTGAGAGGTGCAGAAATGGTGCTAAAATCTCTCACAAAACGCCTATAGAATCTAGCGAGGCCAAGGAAACTCCTCACTTGTGTGACCATTTTGGGCTGCGGCCAACTCTCAATAGCTTCAATCTTGGCTTTATCAACTTCAATTCCCTATGGAGTAAGAACATAGCCAAGACAAGATACTCGATCGGTGCAAAAGGTGCACTTTCCAAGGTTACCAAACAAACGTGCATCACGTAGAGCAATAAAAACATCATGTAAATGTTCCAAATGTTCCTCCAAAGATTTGCTATAAATCAATATGTCATCAAAGTAAACTACCACAAATCGTCCAATGAAAGCATGTAAAACTTCGTTCATTAATCTCATGAAAGTACTAGGTGCATTAGTTAACCCAAAAGGCATGACTAACCACTCATATAATCCAAACTAAGTTTTAAATGTTTTTTTCCATTCATCTCCCAATTTCATACGAATTTGATGGTATCCACTATGCAAATCAACTTTGGAGAATATTGTAAAGCCACTCAATTCATCAAGCATATCATCTAGCCTAGGAATAGGATGACGATAATGAATTGTAATATTATTAATGCCTCTACAATCAACGCACATACACGACGTACCATCCTTTTTCGGCACTAAAATGATAGGAACAGCACAAGGACTAATGGATTCGCGTATATAACCTTTGTCGAGCAGTTCTTGTACTTGACGCATAATCTCCTTCGTCTCCTCTGGATTGGTACGGTATGGTGACGGTTGGGTAATGATGCACCGGGAATTAAGTCAATTTGATGCTCAATCCCTCGAATAGGTGGTAATCAGTGTGGCACGTCTTGTGGAAAGACGTCAGCGAACTCCTGCAAAATGTTAGTGACAACAGGAGGCAAAGATGAAGGCACGTCCTTGAATGAAAATAATGCCTCTTTCCACACAAAAGCATAGCAAACAGATTTGCTAAAATCTAGATCATCAATATCAGATTTGGTGGCAAGTAAACATGAACTTTTCAATTTAATTTCAGAAGCAATACTAGATGGTTAATTATTAGGCTTCATTCGTTGCTCAAATTCTTTTGTCACAATCTGATTTTCACTCTTATTTTTCTCCTGTTTTGCTTTATTAGCTCTATTAATATCATCTATCAAGTGGTATCAGATTTTCAGGTTGCTCGGTGAGATTTTATAGTTTTTTGTAGTTTAGATCGAGTCTGTTCTTCATACCTACAGTCCACGAAAAAAATAGGGTTACTTCATCATATCCGAACCAATCTGAGCCTTTGCATAGTCTTCCCGGTGCATCAAATTAGGGCAACCATGTATCTCATAGTTGAATTCGGATTGGAATCTGTTTTGTGCACTGTTCAGTAAAACAGGCATAACTTCCTCATATGAAGTCCGTTTTGGCTCCGCGAGTGCTCAAATGAAAGCTAGCGATGAGCCGCATCTAAATAGTTGTAGTAGCTATTTCAATATTTGGCACCTCAAAATCGGCTTCTAAATTGGTCATTTTGCCCTCCAAAGTTCACGAATACAGCTTATTCCAGTTTTTCAAGCCAGTTTTAGAATTTTTTGACTCCTCATATCAACTCATAATTGAGTGATTTCTTTTGCATTTGAAAGCTTGAGTCAATACCATTCTTGATAAAAATTATCAAAAAAATTGGCACAAAATTTTCCATAGGAAAGTTGGAGAGAAAGTTGTTGATATATCCTGCTTGGCTGTTGTTTCACATCATTATCTTTACGGCTATTGTGATCTTCACTTATATTTTGCTGTCCAGAGCTACTTCATGTCCTTTATTGATGCTAGTTATGCTACGATGTGACCTCATTAGTGTTCTAGGCTCGCGTCTCTAGTCCGGTCTAGCCTAGGACCAGCACAATACCATCGTTGAGCATTTATTCAATATTGCATCTCTGAATTGATTATTACTAATCTTTTGCTACCATATATAGCCAACCCAGCTCCACATATTTCTACACCGTGTATAAGTACATTCCCCTGGCAATCGCTTTACACAATCTTCAGAGTTATTGGACACCGCTGGTTGCCTGTCACCACCTGCTGCATGGTAAGAACTTGTAAGATATTGATATTTGCTTTACTGTGAGCACTTTACAACCACATCCTAGTAGTTCATAGCAACATTATTCTCAAATTTTGTTTCTTGTTTCTACTAATCATGACAGGTTCCGGAGATAGAAGTTCTTGGACAACGGACACATCTTCACCATCACGAGAGTTGGGACAACACACACAAGCACATGGCCAGGTTATCTTTAATCCTACTATTTATCTAGCTTGGGAGCTTGAAGTAGAACAAGTTTTTAGTCACCATGACTTTTCTGAACTTGAGCGAGTGCGAGCAGCCATTAGAGCATTTACTGGTTTTGCTTCTGTTTGGTGGAGTGTCCATTGTAAGAAAAACATTGATAACCAACCCACAACTTGGAAATATTTGAAATATGTAATGAGACAACAATTTTTCCCTCCTTACTATCATCGTGAATTGCTTCACAAATTTAAACAATTTAAACAAGGCAACAACATTGTTCATGCTTACTACCAAGAGTTCAAATCTTATATGCATCATTGTGACATAGAAGAATCTGAGGATGATACAATGAATAGATTTTTTTGGTGGTTTGAACCATGATATTCAGGCAAGATTTCAGTATATTCCTCGTTGCATTACTGGTATGTATGTTCGTGCTTGTACCTTTGAGAGACAGATACATGAGGATGCATTGGGTGACTACAACAACAACTATTCCAGTTCATGCTCACCACCACCGGTTGGTTCCTCCACCGTTGCACCTACTAGAGCAGCCCCACCTCAGATTGTGAGTGTGACATCATCTCAAGTGTATGGTACATTGTCATTGTCCATACCTACATCAGCTACGTCTTTGCGACAAGGTAACAGTAAAAGTATTGATGATATCACTTCACATAAGAATGATGCATGCCTAGTTAACTTGAATGCATAATGTGTTGAGTTACCTGTTGATTTAAGCACACCACCTATTTTAGAGAATCTTGTTACTGTCATGAATGCGTCATGTGATCAAACAACCGAAATACCAACAATTTTGAGTGCACCCATTGAATTAACTGTTGATGCAAAAGAATCAATGTTTAATCATTTTGATATGACCTCTAATCTTGGTGATGGTTCTGTGTCCAATGACTTATTGCATGTTTGCTTATTTAAGGATGTTGTAGCATGTAAATTGGATGCAACTAAGGTTTATTCACCAATGTTGGGATGGTTTAATGATGACCATTGTCAATCTTTTGAAATGAATAAGAGCTTCACTTATATGTGCGAACTGAGTTGCAATATTTTCATGCCTTCTAATTCTTGTGATAATTTTTTTGCTTTATATGTTTTGAACTATGAAAGTTACTCATGTATACATGTGTCATATGTGCAAAAATCAAGGGAAGTAAAAATGGATGACATATACATATACAACATGTACACCTTGTCTCTTTTGTTAGCCACATTTCAGATTAAGCAACGCCGAGGATGGCTTTGTTTTCAAGAAGGGGAGGATGATGAGGACATAACTACCTTGGATACGACCAAAAAATTTGCATACATGCATATTTGTCAGGTGATTTCTAGTGCAAACTATTCAATAATCTATTTATGTTATCCAGAACAAAAATACTTCATACACTTTTGTGTTTTGTCTAATTGCAGGTGTATAGGACATTTGTACAATCCCCATATGAAGAAGATAAGGGAAAAGGAGAAGTTTAGTTCTGTTCAAAAAGTTCTCTCACGTCACTTTTGGGCCAAGAGAAGATAGAGTCCAAGTCTCTCATGTTCTAGATTCAGATTCGGACAGCACAGACATATATGACTCAAAACGCCAACAACTTTTTCATACAGACTCCGAATTGGGTGATTCTTTTTTTTTGTTGGAAAGTAGATTTCGTGCTCTTTCCAACCAATTGGATTCACCTTCAAATTTGTCCGGAGCATTGAGATATCGACGAAACAATCTGACACTGCAGCAGAATTCGAGTAACAACAAGTCCAAAGGTGTTGCATCACCTCCACTTGGGCCCATGAGCCTTGTATGACCTAGGGTTAGTTTTAGGCTGCCTTGGGACGTCCTCCCACCTCCTTGGCCACCACCCCTTGCTCCTATATAAGTAGATCCATCTAGTAGCTTTTTCATTGGGATTTATTTAGTTAAAAGTTATCCATTGCAACTTCGTGTACTTTGTTTGTGTCCAACGACCAGACCAGGACCACTTTCGGATCTCCACCTTTATCAATACTTCATCTATATTCGCAATATTCAGATTGCATTATCGTATTCTTGATTGTTCTTTGATTGCTTGCAGGAATAGACCTTTGTGGTCAGGCTGACCGTGCTTCCGGCATCATCAGTAACCTCAGGAGATTGGTTTAGCGATTGATAAGGCGCAACGTCGTGCATGTTTGTAGTCGGATTGTTAAAGTCGTCTCCACCAAATCGATAGTTATCATCTCATCGAAAGATCAGGACACCCTCGCCTCTATCAGAAGGTGTACATGGAGATGACTGTGGGATGCTCCACATCATTCTTCTTGAAGGTTCTTTCCTTGAGGCCTCTCAGGACCTCCGCGTTGGCGTGCTCGGCATGGCTATTGCTCCTGGGGTGTGCCAATGAGGAGTAGCATATCTGCATTCCAAGGTTAGCACAATATGTTTTGAAAAGGTTGTTAGTGAACTGCGAGCCATTGTTGGTGATGATGCGATTAGGGACCCCGAACCGGCTCACGAGGCCCTTGATGAACTTGACTACCGAGCTGGCTGGGATAGTGCAGACGGCCTCCACCTCTGCCCACTTGGTGAACTTGTCAATGGCAACGTAGAGGTAGCGGTAGCCCCCGGGCGCTCGAGGGAATAGGCCCAAGATGTCCAGCCCCCAGACCGCGAACGACCATGAGAGCGAGATGGTCTAGAGACCCTGAGCGGGCTGGTGGATCTGCTTGGCATGGAACTGGCAGGCTTCACAGGATCTCACCAGCTCGGTGGCATCCTTGAGCTTCATGGGCCAGTAGAATCCACTGCCGAATGCCTTGCCCACGAGGGTGCGCGACGAAGAGTGATGCCCGCAGTCCCTGCTCCCTGGAGATGCACCGCAGAGAGACATCGTTTGGCCGCTTTCAGTAGAGCTCACCGTTCTGGATGCAGTAGGCAGTGGCCTGGCGATCCACATGCTCCGTGTCTTCCTCCTTCTCCAGCAGGGTCCCCTGGAGCAGGTATGCCTTGAACTCCTCGGTCCAGCACTGCTACCCCTCTTGAGCACTGCGTTGGTTTTCCCTGAAGAGGAAGGGATGATGCAGCAAAGTAGCGTAAGTATTTCCCTCAGTTTTGAGAACCAAGGTATCAATCTAGTAGGAGGCTACGCGCGAGTCCCTCGCACCTGCACAAAACAAATAAATCCTCGCAACCAACGCGATAAGGGGTTGTCAATCCCTACAGGGCCACTTACGAGAGTGAGATCTGATAGATATGATAAGATAATATTTTTTGTATTTTTGTGATAAAGATGCAAAGTAAAGTAAAAGCAAAGTAAAAAGCAAAGGAATTAACTAAGTAGTAAGAGATTAATATGATGAAGATAGACCCGGGGGCCGTAGGTTTCACTAGTGGCTTCTCTCGAGAGCATAAGTATTCTACGGTGGGTGAACAAATTACTATTGAGCAATTGACAGAATTGAGCATAGTTATGAGAATATCTAGGCATGATCATGTATATAGGCATCACGTCCGAGACAAGTAGACCGACTCCTGCCTGCATCTACTACTATTACTCCACTCATCGACCGCTATCCAACATGCATCTAGAGTATTAAGTTAAAAACAGAGTAACGCCTTAAGCAAGATGACATGATGCAGAGGGATAAACTCATGCAATATGATGAAAACCCCATCTTGTTATCCTCGATGGCAACAATACAATACGTGCCTTGTTGCCCCTACTGTCACTGGGAAAGGACACCGCAAGATTGAACCCAAAGCTAAGCACTTCTCCCATTGCAAGAAAGATCAATCTAGTAGGCCAAACCAAACTGATAATTTGAAGAGACTTGCAAAGATAACCAATCATACATAAAAGAATTCAGAGAAGATTCAAATATTGTTCATAGATAGACTTGATCATAAAACCACAATTCATCGGTCTCAAGAAACACACCGCAAAAAGAACATTACATCGAATAGTTCTCCACAAGAGAGGGGGAGAACATTGTATTGATATCCAAAAAGAGAGAAGACGCCATCTAGCTAATAACTATGGACCCATAGGTCTGAGGTGAACTACTCACACTTCATCGGAGGGGCTATGCTATTGATGTAGAAGCCCTCCGTGATCGATGCCCCCTCCGATGGAGCTCCGGAACAGGCCCCAAGATGGGATCTTATGGATACAGAAAGTTATGGCGGTGGAATTAGGGTGTTTTCTCCGTATCTGATTGTTTGGGGGTACATAGGTATATATAGGAGGAAGGAGTACGTTGGTGGAGCAACAGGGGGCCCACGAGGGTGGAGGGCGTGCCTGGGGAGGGTAGGCACGCTCCCCTACCTCGTGGCCTCCTCTTTTGTGTCTTGACGTAGGGTCCAAGTCTCCTGGGTCTTGTTCGTTGAGAAAATCACGTTCCCGAAGGTTTCATTCTGTTTGGACTCCGTTTGATATTCCTTTTCTTTGAAACCCTAAAACCGGCAAAAAAACAGCAATTCTGGGCTGGGCCTCCGGTTAATAGGTCAGTCCCAAAAATAATATAAAAGTGGATAATAAAGCCCAATAATGTCCAAAACAGTAGATAATATATCATGGAGCAATCAAAAATTATAGATACGTTGGAGACGTATCAAGCATCCCCAAGCCTAATTCCTGCTCGTCCTCGAGTAGGTAAATGATAAAAAACAGATTTTTTGATGCGGAGTGCTACTTGGCATAATTTTAATGTAATTCTTCTTAATTGTGGTATGAATATTCAGATCTGAAAGATTCAAGACAAAAGTTCATATTGACATAAAAATAATAATACTTCAAGCATACTAACAAAGCAATTATGTCTTCTCAAAATAACATGGCCAAAGAAAGTTATCCCTACAAAATCATATAGTCTGGCTATGCTCTATCTTCACCACACAAAGTATTTAAATCATGCACAACTCCGATGACAAGCCAAGCAATTGTTTCATACTTTTGACATTCTCAAAACTTTTTCAATCTTCACGCAATACATGAGCTTGAGCCATGGATATAGCACTATAGGTGGAATAGAATGGTGGTTGTGGAGAAGACAAAAAGGGAGAAGATAGTCTCACATCAATTAGGCGTATCAACGGGCTATGGAGATACCCATCAATAGATATCAATGTGAGTGAGTAGGGATTGGCATGCAACGGATGCACTAGAGCTATAAGTATATGAAAGCACAAAAAGAAACTAAGTGGGTGTGCATCCAACTTGCTTTCTCATGAAGACCTAGGGCATTTTGAGGAAGCCCATCATTGGAATATACAAGCCAAGTTCTATAATGAAAAATTCCCACTAGTATATGAAAGTGTCGGATTTCGGGTTCCAGCAGACCCTTGAGGTTCGAACACTGTGGTGCGCGCGGAGATTTCGCCTCCTACCTACCTGCACTCCTCCGCCTTACTAGGATCTAAACTAAGGAAAGAACAACACAAGAGACACAGGGTTTATACTGGTTTGGGCCACCGTTGTGGTGTAATACCCTACTCCAGTGTGTGGTGTGGTGGATTGCCTCTTGGGCTGATGATGATGAACGATACAAGGAAGAACAGCCTCAAGAAGGTCTATTCTTAGCTGGGGCGATGAACTGCCGGGAGGAGCTCAGTCACCCCTCTCTCTCTACCTGATCTTCTCTATCTTTCCAACTCTCTGGCTAGCTCTTTTTCCCCAGCCTCCGGCCTCTTTTGGCTCTGTGGGTGGCTGGTCCTATTTATAGAGGCCCTGGTCCTCTTCCCAAATATCGAGCGGGAAGGGAGCCAACAATGGCGGGCTAATTTGAACGGGGGCAGCTAGTATCAATTATCCTGACAAAAGTAGTCTTCGCCTGCGAAAAGCTCTGGTGATGACGCCGTCTTGGGCTCCACGGTGACCTCCGTCTCGTAGTCCTTCTGGTCTTGGTCTCGTTGCACCGAAATGGCAACCTTTGCCTGATGCCTTGGTACTCCGCGGCTGCGCTTGCCCCCTTTGGACCAAAGAGGAAGGGAGGACGCTGCGCGGGCTGGCACCCGCCTGGCGCCCCCGGTCGTCATGGCTTGCGTCACGGGCACCTCGTGAGATACCCCGCCTTGATCTCTCCGCCTCCTCGTGAGCCAGCCTGACGAGGCCGCGCTTGAGGAAGCTCCGCGTTGTCTGCCCCGCGAGGCTTGGCCCCTCGCGAGGGTCTTGGGTTTGTGTTGGTGAAGATGGGCCGCGCTGGGCCCCCCTTTGAGCCACGCCGCAGGCAGGCAAGTCTGGGGACCCCCATTCCCAGAACGCCAACAGTAGCCCCGGGCCCAAGGCGCGCCCGGACTTGGCCGTGCAGGGAGGCGGAAGGGCAGGAGCGAAGCGCCGCGGGCCCTAACAGCCTGCGGCCTTGGGCACCGCGTGGCGGTTGGTTGGTCATGGGCGTCTCCACTTCCCCATGGTGCCTGGGCAACTGCACGGATTGGACAAGTCCCTGCATGCAAAGTGGGTCATAATTACCTGTAATCGTGGAGGTCGGCGGTTGGCCTTCGCCGGCCATAAGTACGGGACAGCGCTCGCCCTTCCAGTCCATCCCTCCTTGCTTCTCCTTCTTCCCGATCCTTTCTCCGTCTTGCTGCGATGGCTCCGATCCGCCGGTTCTCGGCGGCAGAGAAGGGAAAAGCTCCCCGAGAGGAGCCAGACCCACTCCCGCCGAAGAAACGGCTCGTCCCCCGTGGCCCGGACGAAGAGGCCCTTCAGGTGGCGTCGAGGCCTTGGGGCGAGCGGGTGCCGCCGGGGTTCCCGCTGCCATTGTACTCCCATGTCGAGGGCCCCGAAGGAGCTGATGCTGACCGCCATGGGCGGCGCCGCCGTCGGCGCCGACGGGTCACGAAGGTGTCGGTCGTCCCCCCTGGGGTCCACACCGAGGGCTCCTCCCGAGAGTTCGTGCTCCACGTCGCCATTCCTCTTCAGTCTTGGATCCGCCTTCCTCCCTTCTTCGCCTCCATCATCCCGTAGGGGGAGCCCCTGGAGCTCTGGCTGCAGCACGCCGGCTGCAGCACCCTCGCAACCGAGGCAGAGGTCGCGGTCGTTACCCCGGGCGAGGTCTTCATGACTCGGGGCTGGAGAGAGATCGCCCGGGTTTGCAGGGTAAGGGGCGTCTTCGCGGTCCACTTGGATTACGACGGTGCTTCGATGATTCTCTTCAAGGTCTTCGATGCGAGCGGGCGCCGGCTGGAGTGCTGCCCCGGGGAAGGTGGCCCGGACCCTGCCACGACGAGGACTGGGCCCGCCAACCGCTCCCTTGGCGGCTCCTCAGGCGGTGGAGGCGTCGGAGGCTCCAGCGACTCCTGCGAGCTCTTCGCGACTCCGGAGACGAGCGACGACAGCTACGAGCCCCCGAGCCAGCGCCGCTCCTGGAGCAGGGCGGGCTCGTCAGGCCGCCGCCGTCTCTGATCTGGATGGGGTTGGCGTCGGTGCTTGACGGCCCACTGTTGATGATGGCATCTTTTGTAGGGTCGTGCGTAGTTTGTGTCCCTTTAGGATCTGTTCCCTGCGAGGAATCAAAAACGCGCCCCGTGGGGGCTTGTAAGGTTCCTGTGATCCTACTTTGTCAATATGACCCTTGTCGTAGAATTGCGCGAGTTGCTCATTCCGTCTTAGCTCAGTCCTCCCTTTCGAACCTCACAAGGGCTTGGTGCTCTGCGCCGACAGGTCCTAGTCCCAAGGCGGCTTCAGCTGTCGCTGGTATGCCAGGTCGCGATGCCGTGGTCAAGGCCAGGAGGTGAGCGACCCGGAGTTCGGTAAGAGCCCCTGAGTAGCGATGCTGAGGAGGTCCCCTTTGGCGCCCAAGCAGCCGTTGTTTGGTGAGAAAGGAGAGCGGCGTCACTAACACGGGGTAGCATTAGGTGCGGGGATGGTGCCACGGCAGCTGGCGCTTCCGGGTGATGACTTATCTCGAGGATCAGGGGCCGCTCTCTAGTGTGTCACTGGGTCCGTGCATCGGCAGGCGCGAGGTTGCTCGGCGAGGTCCTCACGTGTCTCTCCCCTCTCGCCTTTGCTCCCCTTTCTGCTATACGTCCTCGGGTCCCGGCCCTCGAGCGAGTGTCAGCCGTCGCTGGTATGCCAGGTCGCGATGCCGTGGTCAAGGCCAGAGGGTGAGGGCTGGAGAGCCAGTAGGAGCCCTGAGTCGCGATGCTCAGGCACCCCCCCTTTAACATGCAAGTGGTTCGCGCGGACGAGAGCGAAGGAGACACCACAAGGGCCTCGCCTGACGCAGCTCCTTCGGGAGGTCCTGCAGGTCCATCATAGAAAAAACAAGGGGTTGCCATGACAATTGACAGTCAGCCGTTGGTTGCTTCCGAGGGGTAGTGAGGCACTGAAGGCTTGACGAGGTGATGCTATGCGGGGCTGCCGCGGCCAGAGCTCAGCCATCCAGGTTTGTCGGCGTTGCAGGGACGGACCCATGCGCAAGCGTCGTGCCATTTGGGAGCAGCTCCGTTAGTTGGCGTCAGCTGAGCAGGCAACTAGGTAAAACACATTAGCCGCGAAGGAGTGGATTCGTTCAAATAGATGCTGGGAAAGCGGACATCACTGGGTCAGGCCCGAGTGGCTTGGGGATCATGCAGCCCGAGGGGCGCCCCAACAAGGTAAGCTAACAACATGGAATAAAAAGGGATATACGCCGCAGGGATGGACCCACGCGGCCTGGGAATAATGCAGCCCTGGGGGGGCGCTCCCGGCTGGAAATAGAACTCGAAAAGATGTCACCTAATGATGTTGAGGACGAAGGAGCGTTGGTGTAGCAAACTCGCCGGGCTGCGGAAGCCGATCCTCACGAGCCCCCAGGCCCAGGGGCCTCGGGAGGCTCCGGATGCGCTGGCGGCTCTTCACGGGCCATCTCCATCCCTACCAGGTCTGCGGAACGCCCTGCCTCTCGTGCCTCCGTGATGCCCCTCATGAGGCGCTGGTACGTGCCAGCCGCGTTCGGCAAGCCGTAAGGCATGCGAACGTAGCTGTGGGGTGGGCCTCCGCAGCACCCCACTCGCGAGGGCCAGCGGCGCTCTAGAGAGGCGACTCGATTGAGCCCTGGTATGTCGATGCAGACGCGCAGCCCACCATCCTCGCCTGGATGGGGAGCCACTGCTGGTAGGCGGCGGCCGCCTTTCATGACTCTTGACTCCTGTAGCTCCTGAATGGCCTTGCTGACGAACTCCTGAGGGTCTGGATCTCCTTGCCTTGCTCCTTCTTGAGGGAAACGTGCTTCGAAACACGCCTCCATGTGCTGCCCAAGCGCCTCCCTCGTGACCCTGGCTAGGTCGGTGGCCCTCCAGGGGAGAGCCCCCGAGCCCTGCCTGAGGAGGGCGCCGGGCGCGCTTCCCTATGCGATGGAAGGAGGTTCCCCCCGGGCAGGCGCGGGCCCAGAGGGGCCTGCCTCCTGAGTGGTCGGGCTGGACGATGTCTTCTTCTTCTTAGGGGCGGTCTCGGGAGGCCTCCTGCTTCCACGATCTGGGTCTTCCAATGACGCGGCCTGAAAGGCTCGTTCTAGGGAACGCACCGCATCCTTCTCTTCACAGGGCACCGTGATGACTCTGCCGCTTCCTGGCATCTTGAGGACGTTGTAGCCGTGGTGAGTTACGGCCATGAACTTGGCCAGCGCTGGGTACCCAAGGATGGCGTTGTACGGCAGGCGAATGTGAGCGACGTCGAAGTCGATGAGCTCGGTGCGGTAGTTGTCGCGTGCCCCGAAGGTGACAGGGAGGCGGACCTGCCCAATAGGGACCGTGGAGCCGTCGGTGATATCGGAGAAAGGCTTGGTTGGGTGAAGCTGGCTGTAGGGCACTTGGAGGTTGTTAAATGTTTCCACGGACAGGACGTTGAGCCCTGCCCCGCCATCGATGAGGGTCTTGGTGACCACCACATTGCTGATGATTGGGGAACAAAACATCGGGAGGACTCCGGCTGTAGCCGCACACTTGAGCTGATCTGCTAAGCTGAATGTGATGGCGCATGCCGACCACCTGAGAGGGCGCGTGGCTTCGAGCCTGGGGAGGACTGCGTTCACTTCATGGGCGAACTGCTTGAAGATGCACTGAGAGGCTGGGGCTTGGGCCCCACCCAGGATGCAGGCGATCGCGCGCGGCTCCTGGAAGCCCCCAGCCCCCTTGTCCTGGTGACGGTCTTCGTTTCTCCTTGGCTGCGGTGGCAGCGGTGGGAGGCCTGCGTTGCCTTGCGGGCGATCCTTGCGAGGCTGATCCCTCCAGTCTCCTTCGCAAGGCTGATCCCTCCAGCCTCCATCACGAGGTGGGTCTTGCCAGCGATCCTCGCGAGGTTGATCGCGCCACCCTTGGCGCAGGCCACGGTCTTCCCAGCGTCCTGCATTCCTTCCTCCTCCTTGGTCGTAGCCCCGGTCACTGCGGTCAGGGCGATGGCCGATCCTTCCTTCCCGCACGGCTCGGAGCTCTTGACATTCGTTGGTGTTGTGGGTGTGGAGGTCGTGGTACACACAGTACCGGCTGCCCTTGGGAGGTTCGGGCTGATCTCTGCCTCGCTTGGTGTCTGGTTCTGCCGCGAGCACGGCAGCCCCCTTGCGCTTCACATCCTTGGCCTTGGGCTTCTTCTCTTCCAGGTCTGCGGCAGGCAGCTCGAGGAGGGAGAGACGCCCTTCCTCGGCCCTGGCGCACTTTGTTGCCAGGTTGAACAGTTCCAAGGAAGTGCACAGATCTTCATGCATCTCCAGCTCCTCCTTGATCTTGACGTCGCGCACGCCGTCGGAGAAGGCCGAGATGATGGCCTCCTCAGTCACCTTGGGAATCTTGAGGCGCGGTTGTTGGAGAGCTGGATGTACTTCTGCAGGGTCTCCCCGGGCTGTTGCTTGATGCGGCGCATGTCGCTCACGGCGGGCGGCCGGTCGTGAGTGCCTTGGAAGTTGGCGATGAAGCGGGTGCGCATCTCGTCCCAGGAGGAGATTGTGCCTGGAGCCAGGTTCAGGAGCCAGGTGCGGGCCCCGTCCTTGAGTTCCATGGGGAACCAGTTCGCCATGACCTTCTCGTCTCCGTTGGCAGCTTTGATGCCCAGCTCGTAGAGCTGGAGGAACTCTGCAGGGTTAGCCGTGCCGTCGTAGCGAGGAGGCAAGTCTGGCTTGAACTTGCCGGGCCACGCGACGTTGCATAGCTCGGCGGTGAAGGCGCGGCAGCCTACTGTGGCCACGTGAGGCCTTGGATGACGGGGAACTTGGTCTTGCATGTCCTCACGCGCAGCAGCTAGGAGCAGCGCGGGGTCTTGACGCGCGGGAGCAGGAGCATGGTCACGACGTGCTGGAGCAGGGAGCGCCCGGGTAGCTTCCTGCGGGCGAGGGACTTCTTGACAGCTCTGCTCTTGCTGCGCTGGCGCCTGATGGAGCGGGTTCCGCCCAGAGGCCACGCGCCTTGGAGCCATGGCGCCTTCCCGAGGAGGAGGCGGCCGGGGCGCCGCCGGGGCTTCACTGCCCGCGCGGGGCGGGGTGCGGTGCAGCGGAACGGACGGCGCAGGAGAGCCCCCTGCGGCGCGGACGAGCTCGGTGACGCGGTCGAGCCATTCTTTGTAGACGTCGTCGACGGGACGGTAGCGCAGGAGCTCGTTCGCCGCGAGGAGTGCAGCCCGAGCCTCCATGGGTGCGCGGAGCGCGCGGGACGAAGAAACAGCTGGGGTGAGCGAGGGAGTTGCGGTGCAGCCGTCTTGCCGCACGGACAGATGCTGGGACGATGCTTGCTGCTTATCCCCCGCCGGGCCGGTGGCGGCGTTGACGGCAGGTGTAGGGGAACGGCGAGGACGCCCGCCGACAAGGGCTGTCTTGGCAACACGGGCAGCGAGCGCGGCCCGGCGCTCGGCACGGGCCCGACGAGCGTCAGACATGGGCGTGATGGTCGGAGGAGAACGGGGTGGTGGAAGACGAATCCCGGCGCACCCCTACCTGGCGCGCCAAATGTCGGATTTCGGGTTCCGGCAGACCCTTGGGGTTTGAACACTAGGGTGCGCGCGGAGATTTCGCCTCCTACCTACCTGCACTCCTCCGCCTTACTAGGATCTAAACTAAGGAAAGAACAACACAAGAGACACAGGGTTTATACTGGTTCGGGCCACCATTGTGGTGTAATACCCTACTCCAGTGTGTGGTGTGGTGGATTGCCTCTTGGGATGATGATGATGAACGATACAAGGAAGAACAGCCTCGCGAGGGTCTGTTCTTAGCTGGGGCGATGACCTGCTAGGAGGAGCTCAGTCACCCCTCTCTCTCTCTCTACCTGATCTTCTCTATATTTCCAACTCTCTGGCCAGCTCTTTTTCCCCAGCCTCCGGCCTCTTTTAGCTCTGTGGGTGGCTGGTCCTATTTATAGAGGCCCTGGTCCTCTTCCCAAATATCGAGCGGGAAGGGAGCCAACAATGGTGGGCTAACTTGAAGGGGGACAGCTAGTATCAACTATCCTGACAAAAGTAGTCTTCGCCTGCGAAAAGCTCTGGTGATGACGCCGTCTTGGGCTCCACGGTAACCTCCGTCTCGTAGTCCTTCTGGTCTTGGTCTCGTTGCACCGAAATGGCAACCTTTGCCTGATGCCTCGGTACTCCGCGGCTGCGCTTGCCCCCTTTGCACCAAAGAGGAAGGGAGGACGCTGCGCGGGCTGGCACCCGCCTGGCGCCCCCGGTCGTCATGGCTTGCGTCACGGGCACCTCGTGAGATACCCCGCCTTGATCTCTCCGCCTCCTCGTGAGCTAGCCTGACGAAGCCGCACCTAAGGAAGCTCCGCGTCGTCCGCCCCGCGAGGCTTGGCCCCTCGCGAGGTTCTTGGGTTTGTGTTGGTGAAGATGGGCCACGCTGGGCCCCCCTTTGAGCCACGCTGCAGGCCGCAGGAGGGCAAGTCTGGGGACCCCCGTTCCCAGAACGCCGACAGTAAGTGACAAAATGAGAGACTCTCTACTATGAATATCATGGTGCTACTTTGAAGCACAAGTGTGGTAAAAGGATAGTAGCATTGCCCCTTCTCTCTTTTTCTCTCCCTTTTTTTATTTGGGCCTTTTCTCTTTTTTATGGCCTCTTTTCTTTCTCTTTTTTTTCGTCCGGAGTCTCATCCCGACTTGTGGGGGAATCATAGTCTCCATCATCCTTTCCTCACTGGGACAATGCTCTAATAATGATGATCATCACACTTTTATTTTCTTAGAACTCAACAATTACAACTTGATACTTAGAACAAAATATGACTCTATATGAATGCCTCCGGCGGTGTACCGAGATATGCAATGACTCATGAGTGACATGTATGAAAGAATTATGAACGGTGGCTTTGCCACAAATACTATGTCAACTACATGATGATGCTAAGAAATATGACAATGATGGAGTGTGTCATAATAAACGGAATGGTGGAAAGTTGCATGGCAATATATCTCAGAATGGCTATGGAAATGCCATAATAGGTAGGTATGGTGGCTGTTTTGAGGAAGGTATATGGTGGGTGTATGATACCGGCGAAAGGTGCGCGGTATTAGAGAGGCTAGCAATGGTGGAAGGCTGAGAGTGTGTATGATCCATGGACTCAACATTAGTCATAAAGAACTCATATACTTATTGCAAAAATCTACAAGTCATCAAATCAAAGTATTACGCGCATACTCCTAGGGGGATAGATTGGTAGGAAAAGGCCATCGCTCGTCCCCGACCGCCACTCATAAGGAAGACAATCAATAAATAAATCATGCTCCGACTTCATCACATAACGGTTCACCATACGTGCATGCTACGGGAATCACAAACTTTAACGCAAGTACTTCTCAAATTCCCAACTACTCAATTAGCACAACTTTAATATCACCATCTTCATATCTCAAAACAATTATCAAGCATCAAACTTCTCATAATATTCAACACACTCATAAGAAAGTTTTATTATTAATCTTGTATACCAAGCATATTAGGATTTTAAGCAAATTACCATGCTATTTAAGACTCTCAAAATAATCTAAGTTAAGCATGATAGATCAATAGTTTCTATAAAACAAATCTACCACCGTGCTCTAAAAGATATAAGTGAAGTACTAGAGCAAAACTATATAACTCAAAAGATATTAGCGAAGCCCATAGAGTATTCTAACAAATTCCAAATCATGTATGGATCTCTCAAAATGTGTGTACATCAAGGATGATTGTGGTAAACTAACAAATAAATACTCAAATCATACAAGATGCTCCAAGCAAAACACATATCATGTGGCGAATAAAAATATAGCTCCAAGTAAAGTTACCGATAGAAGTAGACGAAAGAGGGGATGCCTTCCGGGGCATCCCCAAGCTTTGGCTTTTAGGTGTCCTTAGATTATCTTGGGGGTGCCATGGGAATGCCCAAGCTTAGTCTCTTGCCACTCCTTGTTCAATAATCCATCAAATCTTTACCCAAAACCTGAAAACTTCACAACACAAAACTCAAAGTAGAAAATCTCGTGAGCTCCGTTAGCGAAAGAAAACAAAAGAACACTTCAAGGTACTGTAATGAACTCATTCTTTATTTATAATGGTGTTAAACCTACTGTATTGCAACTTCTCTATGCTTCATAAACTATTTTACTAGCCATAGATTCATCAAAATAAGCAAACAACACACGAAAAACAGAATCTGTCAAAAACAGAACAGCCTGTAGTAATATGTAGCTAGCGCAATATCTGTAACCCAAAAAATTATAAAATAAATTTATGGACGTGACTAATTTATATATTAATCATTTGCAAAAATAATTATCTAAATATCACTTTCCAACTAAAAATGGCAGCAGTTCTCGTGAGCGCTATAGTTTCTGTTTTTACAGGAAGTGTAACAAGACTTTCCCCAAGACTTCCCAACGGTTCTACTTGGCACAAACACTAATTAACACACAAAAAACACAACCAAAACAGAGGCTAGATAAATTATTTATTACTAAACATGAGCAAAAATCAAGGAATAAAAATAAAATTGGGTTGCCTCCCAACAAGCGCTATCGTTTAACGCCCCTAGCTAGGCATAACAAGCAAGGATAGATCTAGGTATTGCCATCTTTGGTAGGCAATCCATAAGTGGCTCTCATAATAGATTCATAAGGTAATTTTATTTTATTTCTAGGAAAGTGTTCCATGCCTTTCCTTAATGGAAATTGTAATCTAATATTTCCTTCCTTCATATCAATAATTGCACCAATCGTTTTAAGGAAAGGTCTACCAAGAATAATAGGACATGAAGGATTGCAATCTATGTCAAGAACAATAAAATCTACGGGCACATAATTCTTATATGCAACAATAAGAACATCATTAATTCTTCCCATAGGTTTCTTAATAGTGGAATCCACAAGGTGCAAGTTTAGAGAGCAATCAGCAAAATCACGGAAACCTAACAAATCACACAAAGTCTTTGGAATCGTAGAAAAACTAGCACCCAAATCACATAAAGCATAGCATTCATGATATTTAATTTTAATTTTAATAGTTGGTGCCCACTCATCATAAGGTTTTCCAGGGATAGAAACTTCCAATTCAAGTTTTACTTCATAAGATTGCATCAAGGCATCAACGATATGTTTAGTAAACGCGTTATTTTGACTATAAGCATGAGGAGAATTTAGCACGGATTGCAACAAGGAAATACAATCAATCAAAGAGCAATTTTCATAGTTAAATTCCTTGAAATCCATAATAGTGGGTTTAGCAACATCTAGGGTTTTAATTTCTTCGATCCCACTTTTATCAATTTTAGCATCAGGATCAAAAAATTCCGAATTCTTGGAACGCCTTCTAGGTAAAGGTGGATAATATTCAGTCCCATCATTATCAAGATTCATATTGCAAAACAAAGATTTAATAGGGGACACATCAATAACTTTTAGACCTTCATCTTTATTTTCATAGCAACTAGAAGAACACACTCTTATAAAGGCATCTTTCTTCTTTTTCATATCACACAAATCAACGAAGCTATTTAGATGGGTAGCGGCATCTTCACTAGGAAGGCCGGAAAACGGATATTTCATGACAAGATTCAGCAAAGCAGTATTAATTTCACAAGATTCAACATCGGTAAGAGGAACAATCGGAGTGCTAATAAAATCATTGTTGTTGGTATTGGTGAAGTCACACAATTTAGTGTTATCTTGAGCCATTGTGACAAGCAAGCAAACTAACACACAAGCAAACAAAAAGCAAGCGGGCAAAAAGAGGCAAATAGAGAAGGAGAGGGAGGATAGAGAGAGAGGGCGAATAAAACGACAAGGGTGAAGTGGGGGAGAGGAAAATGAGAGGCAAATGGCAAATAAGGTAATGCGGGAGATAAGGGTATGTGATGGGTACTTGGTATATTGAATTTTGCGTAGACCTCCCCGGCAACGGCACCAGAAATCCTTCTTGCTACCTCTTGAGCACTGCGTTGGTTTTCCCTGAAGAGGAAGGGATGATGCAGCAAAGTAGCATAAGTATTTCCCTCAGTTTTGAGAACCAAGGTATCAATCTAGTAGGAGGCTACGCGCGAGTCCCTCGCACCTGCACAAAACAAATAAATCCTCACAACCAACGCGATAAGGGGTTGTCAATCCCTACACGGCCACTTACGAGAGTGAGATCTGATAGATATGATAAGCTAATATTTTTGGTACTTTTGTGATAAAGATGCAAAGTAAAGTAAAATCAAAGTAAAAGGCAAAGGAAATAACTAAGTAGTAAGAGATTAATATGATGAAGATAGACCCGGGGGCCATAGGTTTCACTAGTGGCTTCTCTAGAGAGCATAAGTATTCTACGGTGGGTGAACAAATTACTATTGACCAATTGACTTAATTGAGCATAGTTATGAGAGTATCTAGGCATGATCATTGTAGCGACCTGACCCGAATGGATCACGTCTACTGTGCTACGGTGTCATCCCTGGATCAGTAATGCTGACACCACACAGTACATCGAGGTTTTATAGCAGAGTTGCAACCACACACTTATTACATCGATGGCTCAAAAAGAACTTATTACAATAAATATGACTTAAGGCCATATTTTAAAGATAACAGCGGAAGACTTGGAAGATAAATGGGTCCATCAACTCCAGCGGCATCACTGAGTATAGGGCCACGACCTAAAAGCTCTTTACTCGTCGTCTGAAAAGTCTGCAACACGAGAAGTTGCAGCCCGAAAAAGGGTCATCACATGGAATATGCTGGCAAAGTAACACATAGAGAGTAATGGAATGAAACAGCTATACTACATGCATATATGGCTGGTGGAAAGCTCTATGGTTACAGTTTTGCGTAAAGCCAGTTTTTCCCTACAGCTATACTACATGCATATATGGCTGTTTGAGAAGACGGATGACCGAGACATAGTCTTTCAGAAGCGCTAGCACCTTACATGTGGGGTAGACCGGTACACCTACATCCCCTACATCTGCTAGTCCACCCCGTAAGAGTTCGCACAACTTAGTCAACTATGCCAGAGCCCATAGTAGCATGTGGCTGCACACGGAAGTTTCTAGCATGAAAGATCTTATGATCCCTTTGAGCCTGGGTGGCGGTCCGAAAAAAACAGGCAAGTCCTGATAGACATCAGGTGCCTCAATCCACCCAGATGTGTGTTTAAGTTGCCACCTTAGATAAACCATTAAAATTATCAATTCACATCTGTCATGAATATCACTCACCCAATCCACGTCTACTAGCATAGCATGGCATAATAAGCAACGTAGAAGTAACTCCCAAAGGTTTCATAATAATACAGGTAATAGGTACTACCTCATCTACTTCCCATCCCACTAGTTTAATTAGATCCTAATCATGCAATGTGTGAGGATTGATCTAATGCAATAAAACATGGGTTGTAGAAAAGGTATGATCAAAGTGTTACTTGCCTTGCTGATGATCCGCGAGTCCTAGGGTTTCGAAGTAACAAGCGGCGCAATCCGGGTATCTATCGCAGACAAACAACAAGCATACAATAAGTACTCATCTAATGCACAGGTAAAACTCGAACAAGAGAACGAACCAGGTAGTTCAACTTAAGAACTCCGGTTGCAAGAAAGAACGAAAAACAAACGGCGGAAGAAAACAACTCGGTTCTAGCAAGTTGAAACTAGGTCAAAATTTTACTGTAACAAAAGCTTGTTCAAGTTGATTAGACGGAACGGCGGTTTCAAGACGAAACTCCAGGCGCTTGAATCACCTGATTCCAATAAACGAGCGAAAAGATAGACTAGGAAGAAGATCGGATCTGAGATCGCGATGGCGGAATAAATCCGACGAAAAGAAAAAGAAGAACGGTTAAACGAACGGACGTCGTTAACCTAGAAGAATCCGGTGATCACGTTCGTTAGGACGAACGGTCCGGCGAACGGTCCAAAGAAACTAAATCGGAGAAGAAAACGAATCCGATCTAGGGTTTCGGAGAAGAAAAACCGAACGAAAAACCGATCTAGAAAACCGGAACGGTTTAGAGAAGAAAAGAATCGGAACGATTAGAAGAAAATGATCCGAGAAAAAGAATAGATGTAGCGCGGGGCTACCTTGGCGAGGTCTCCGGTGAACGGGGCTCCGCGGCGTCGGCGTAGGGCGGCGGCGTGGGCAAGGTGCGGCGGCGGCGCGGGTGTGGGGCGGCGGCGGGTGGGTGGCGGCGGCAAGGTGCGGCGGCGGCGCGGGTGGGGGTGGCGGCGGCAAGGTGCGGCGGCGCGGCGGCGGTGACGCGAGTGTGGGGTGGCGGCGCGGGTGAGGCGGCGCGGCGGCGGGTGACGCAAGGCGCGGTGTGGAGGAGGGCTTTGTTTTGATGTGTTTAGAGGGGGGGTGCTTGGGTATTTATATTGGGGAGGGGAGGGGTTTACTTGGGGTAGAGGACAAGGAATTAGAATAGGAGTAGGAAAGATCTAGAAAATAAACGGAGTAGGACTAAAGAAAACAAAATAAGGAAAAGGGGACAAGGGGGCGCCCTAGAATCCTAAAAGGATTCGGTCCTAGCAAGAGGCGGCGGTGGCCGACCGGCTCCTGGCTCGGCGCCTGGCGCCTGGGAGCGCGGCGGTAGGTGGCTTGGATTGGGCCTTTGGCCCAAGGCGCTGCTCAATATATTTTTTTAAAACGGTTCAGCGCGCAGAAAAAAAAACAAAAAGGGATCTAAACGAACTCCAAAAAATCTAAAGTAAATTTTCCCCGACTCCTAAAAATGAGCCGAACAAAATGAACTTTTCTCCAGACCTAAAATGCAATTTTCGAAAACGCGCATTTTTCCCTATCCAAATAAAATGCAAATAAACACCGGAAAGCAAAATTGATCTATTTATTATATCTTCATTTTTCCTAAATTTGGGAAAGTCATATTATTCCCTCTCTCATATATTTTGACACCGGAAAAATTATTGAAGATAAAATAAATAAATCAAATGATCCTATTTTCAAAACTCGAGAGAACTCTCAAATATGAAAATAACGAAATCTCCAACTCTCTCCGAGGGTCCTTGAGTTGCGTGAAATTTCTAGGATCAACCAAAATGCAAGAAAATATGATATGCATATGATCTAGTGTATAACATTCCAAATTGAAAATTTGGGATGTTACAAACCTACCCCCCTTAAGATGAATCTCGCCCTCGAGATTCGGGTTGGCTAGAAAATAGGTGAGGGTGGTCTTTGAGCAAATCTTCTTCTCTCTCCCAGGTGGCTTCATCTTCTGAGTGGTGGTTCCACTGAACTTTGCAAAACTTGATAACCTTGCTGCGAGTAACTCTACTGGCAACATCGAGAATCTTGACTGGCTTCTCCTCATATGTTAGGTCATCCTTTAACTGAATTGCTTCTAATGGCACTGTATCTCTTAGCGGTACCTCCGCCATCTCGGCGTGACATTTCTTCAGCTGAGAAACATGGAATACATCATGAACTCCTGACAGTCCTTCTGGTAATTCCAACTTATAAGCAACTTCTCCCATATGTTTCAAGAGCTTAAATGGTCCAACGAAACGCGGTGCTAACTTTCCCTTAACTCCAAAGCGCTTAACTCCTCGAAGTGGGGATACTCGAAGGTAAACTCTGTCTCCGGTTTCGTAAACTGTCTCCTTGCGTTTAGAATCTGCATAGCTCTTCTGCCTGGACTGGGCTACCTTGAGCCTATCGCGAATCAACTTAACTTTCCGTTCAGACTCCTTAATCAAATCTGATCCAAAGAATCGACGGTCTCCAACTTCGTTCCAGGACAACGGTGTCCTGTACCTCCTTCCGTATAAAGCTTCGAAAGGGGCCATCTTCAAACTGGTTTGGTAACTGTTGTTATAAGAAAACTCCGCATACGGCAAGTTTTCGTCCCAACAAGATCCATAATCTAGTGCACAAGCTCTCAGCATATCTTCCAAAATCTGATTGACTCTCTCGGTCTGTCCATCTGTCTGCGGATGAAAAGCTGTGCTGAACTCTAGTCTGGTTCCTAAAGTTTCATGCAATTGATTCCAAAACTTTGAGGTAAATTGGGTTCCTCTATCTGATACGATACTCCTCGGAACTCCATGTAAACAAACGATTCTAGTCATGTATATGTTTGCCAACTTAGCACTGGTGTAAGTGGTCTTAACTGGAATGAAATGTGCTACCTTCGTCAAACGATCAACTACTACCCATATCGAGTCATATCCGGCTTTTGTCCTGGGTAGCCCTGTGATAAAATCCATGCCTATCTTATCCCACTTCCATTCGGGTATCGGCAGTGGTTGTAACAATCCTGCTGGCTTTTGATGTTCTGCTTTTACTCTCTGACATACGTCACAAACTGCTACATACGCTGCAATATCCTTATTCATTCCGGTCCACCAGAATGTTTCCTTTAAATCCAAATACATCTTGGTATTCCCTGGGTGAATCGAATATGGTGAATTATGTGCCTCCTGCAAAATCAACTTCCTGATCTCCAGGTCATTGGGCACATAAACACGGTCCTCAAACCATAAGGTATCGTGCTCATCCTCACGAAATCCCTTTGCTTTTCCTTTGCTCAATTTCTCTTTTATAGCGGCAATCTCTTTGTCAGATTTCTGAGCTCCTCTGATCTTATCCATCAATGTTGACTGAATCTCCAATGCTGCTACATAGCCTCTCGGAACTATTTCCAAACATAGCTCACGAAGGTTTTCTGCTAATTCCTTTGGTATTTTCCCCGTCACTAGGGTATTGACATGGCTCTTACAGCTCAATGCGTCAGCTACTACATTAGCTTTTCCGGGATGATAATGCAATCTCATGTCATAATCCTTGATGAGCTCCAACCATCTCCTCTGTCGGGGGTTCAACTCCTTCTGAGTGAAAATGTACTTCAAACTCTTATGATCCGTGTACACCTCACAATGATTTCCAATGAGGAAATGTCTCCATGTCTTGAATGCATGCACTACGGCTGCTAACTCCAAATCATGCGTGGCATAATTCAACTCATGAGGCTTCAGTTGTCGTGATGCATACGAAACAACTCTCCCTTCCTGCATAAGCACTGCTCCAAGTCCTCGACGTGAAGCGTCGCAATACACCTCATAAGCCTTGGTCTGATCTGGCAAAATCAATACCGGTGAGGTAACCAATCGTTTCTTCAACTCCTGGAAACTAGCCTCACACTCCTCAGTCCATTTGAACTTAGTATCCTTCTTCAACAACTCCGTCATAGGCTTCGCAATCTTTGAGAAATTCTCAATGAATCTCCGGTAGTATCCTGCGAGTCCAAGAAAACTCCGGATCTCTCCAACTGTCGTTGGTGCTTCCCATTCGGTTACGGTCTCAACCTTTGTGGGGTCAACTGCTATACCTTCTCCGGATATAACGTGTCCGAGGAATCCAACTTCCTTCAACCAAAACTCACATTTGCTGAATTTGGCATATAACTGATGTTCCCTTAATTTCTCCAAAACCAAACGCAAATGTTCCTTATGCTCCTCTTCATTCTTTGAATAAACTAGGATGTCATCAATGAACACTACGACGAACTTATCCAAAAACTCCATAAACACTTTGTTCATCAGGTTCATAAAATAGGCAGGTGCGTTAGTCAATCCAAATGACATAACGGTATACTCATACAGTCCATATCTTGTGGTGAATGCTGTCTTAGGTATGTCCTGCTCTCGAATCTTCAACTGATGGTACCCTGATCGCAAATTGATCTTGGAAAACACTTTAGCTCCTTGCAATCGATCAAACAGATCGTTGATCATTGGCAGTGGGTACTTGTTCTTGATGGTTACTTCATTCAATCCCCGATAATCTACAACCATCCTTAATGATCCATCCTTCTTTTCCACTAGAAGTACGGGTGATCCCCAAGGCGAAGAACTTGGGCGAATGTAACCTTTATCCAATAGCTCCTTAATCTGATTCTTAATTTCCACCAAATCCTTTGCTGGCATCCTATATGGTCGCTTCGATATTGGGCCTGTGCCTGGCAATAACTCAATCAAAAACTCAATGTCTCTATCCGGTGGCATCCTGGCAATACCTCAGGAAATACATCAGGAAAATCCTGTACCACTGGTACTTCCTCCTGCACAACTCCTGATAAGCAATTCACTTGTGTCCTGTTTGGCACATGCCGGGATACATACTTGATCCTTCTTCCTTCTGGTGTGGTAAGAAAAATTGTCTTACTGGCGCAATCGATGTTTCCTCCATACATCGACAGCCAATCCATACCAAGAATCACATCCAGACCTTGGGATTCCAGAATAATTAAATCTGTTGGGAATACATGCCTTCCTATACTCAATGGTACTTGAAAACATCCTTGTCTGGCCATGTATTCTGCTCCTGGCGAGCTTACTAGCATAGGTGTTTTAAGAATCCTAGTGGGCAGGCTATACTTCTCCACAAATCCCCTTGATATGTATGAATGCTTGAAACAGGTGACTTGACTCAGGTCTCTCTTGGTTGGGGTCGATGGGGTGGTCCGGTTCTGGCCGTTGCTTCCTCCATTCCCATTACCATTCTTGTGGCCATTATGGTTGTGCGAGCTACCTCCTCCATGGGTGTGCTGAAACTTAAATCCCGGTTTAGGGGTAAAACGGGGCTTCTGCTGGGCTCCAGAGTTATACTTCCCCTGTCCATACTTCCTCTTACGGTTCTCAATCTGCTGTTGCTTCCCTTCAATCATGATGGCACGATCTACCAACTCCTGGTAGTTGTTGAAATTTGCTACCATCAACTGCATGCTTAGTTCATCATTCAGTCCTTCCAGAAACTTCTCCTGCTTAGCTACATCCGTAGCAACGTCTTCTGGGGCATAACGGGCTAGCTTACTAAACTCTTCCACATACTGGCCAACAGTCCTTCCTCCTTGGCGTAAGTTGCGAAACTCACGCTTCTTTATGGCCATAGCTCCTGCTGAAACATGGGCAGTGCGGAAAGCTTGCTGAAACTGATCCCTTGTGACAGTGTCAACTGGGTAAGTGGCTGTGAAATTCTCCCACCATGCTGCCGCGGGTCCGTCAAGCTGGTGTGCGGCAAACTTCACTTTCTCACCATCCGTGCATCCTGCAGTGGTCAACTCCCTTCCTATCTTGTGGAGCCAATCGTCTGCTACTATCGGCTCGGTGCTACTAGAAAACACTGGCGGATTCAGCCTAAGGAAACGGGCTAAGTGGTCAACAGGTGGTGGTGGTGGTGGGTTGTTGTTGTTGTTGTTCTGCTGATTCTGAACTAACATCTGCATTAATTGATTCTGCTGCTGGATCAACTGAGTGAGCTCCGGTGGAAATCCATTGTCACGTCTCGGAGGCATCTGAGGGTTTAGAAAAGACGAGAATTGAGAATAGAATGAGGTCTAAAGGGAAAACACTACCCATATGCACATGAGCAAATGCACACAAAATCACTTCAATCAATCAAACAAGGGCTTACAAACGGTCTATCTATCGCAAAAGTGCTCGACTATAATGTGTTTACATGGGGGGAATACTACTACTATCTGGTGGTCATCTAGAAATTTGAACCGGTGGAAGACTCCATGATATCTACTCCAGCTTCGTCTTCAAAGTCGGGTTCACTTGGATCCGAGTCGGTGTTGTCGATGATGATGTAGTTGTCCGGACATGCGACGTACTTGTCGTCCTCCTGGGATGCTAACTTGCTCTTGAGTTCTTCAATCTCCTGCTTAAGATCGCAATTGTGCCTTGCTAGAGCTACGATCTCGTCCATGTAGTCCTTGCGTGTAGACTTTAGTTCTCCTTCTAGCTCGATGATCCTTGCCTTCGCATTCTTCAACTCTACCATATCATTGCACATCTGGTTCTCGTGGCGTCGAATGTGCTGGTTTAACTCCTGGATGAAAGATGCAATGGATCTATCCTTCTTGGTGCTGACTAACTCCCATTGTTCATCACGGCGTCCGCAAATCTGGTAGATAGTGTCCTTGAGGTCTTCTTGATAAACTTCTCCAATGCGTCCTATGGTGATATGAGCTCCCATGCTCCTTCCTAGACTCCAGGTTGGTGCATTGAAAACACTATCTATGGGCTTCGTGATTGGCGTGAATGTCCTTCCCGGAACGTGAGCTTGAATCTTCCAGCGCTCCTCTTCAGGCAGAGTGGCGTTGAAGGTTCCCGTGAAGCTTGGTAATCCAATGTTCAGGTACTTGGTGACTTCCTTCAGGTGAAATCCAAATGGTGTGCCTTCATCCGGTTGAGCGTACTTAATCTTCGCGTTCGTCATCCTAATAGAGTAGAAAAGATGAGGAGTTAGAAAATGAGAAGAGAAGGGTGATCTATGGCTTTAACTTAGTGGTCGTGTCCTACAGTCAGCGTGTGCTCTGATACCATCTCTGTAGCGACCTGACCCGAATGGATCACGTCTACTGTGCTACGGTGTCATCCCTGGATCAGTAATGCTGACACCACACAGTACATCAAGGTTTTATAGCAGAGTTGCAACCACACACTTATTACATCGATGGCTCAAAAAGAACTTATTACAATAAATATGACTTAAGGCCATATTTTAAAGATAACAGCGGAAGACTTGGAAGATAAATGGGTCCATCAACTCCAGCGGCATCACTGAGTATAGGGCCACGACCTAAAAGCTCTTTACTCGTCGTCTGAAAAGTCTGCAACATGAGAAGTTGCAGCCCGAAAACGGGTCAGCACATGGAATATGCTGGCAAAGTAACACATAGAGAGTAATGGAATGAAACAGCTATACTACATGCATATATGGCTGGTGGAAAGCTCTATGGTTACAGTTTTGCGTAAAGCCAGTTTTTCCCTACTGCAAAGGAATAAATTTTATTTACTATCATGGTGGTTGTGAAACATTGAGAATGGTTGACAGCATTCTCAATCCCAATTAAAAGTAATTAAAACCCAATAACATTAATTAGAAGTAACATGTTGAGATTCACAATGATATTCAAGTACTAGATACTCAAGTTGTCCATAACCGGGGACACGGCTAATCATGATTAGTTTGTTACTCGGCAGAGGTTGCGCACTTTTCCCCACATGACTCGATCGCCTCCGTTTGTTTTCTCGCACTACATGGTGTTTGAGAAGACGGATGACCGAGACATAGTCTTTCAGAAGCGCTAGCACCTTACATGTGGGGTAGACCGGTACACCTACATCCCCTACATCTGCTAGTCCACCCCGTAAGAGTTCGCACAACTTAGTCAACTATGCCAGAGCCCATAGTAGCATGTGGCTGCACACGGAAGTTTCTAGCATGAAAGATCTTATGATCCCTTTGAGCCTGGGTGGCGGTCCGAAAAAAACAGGCAAGTCCTGATAGACATCAGGTGCCTCAATCCACCCAGATGTGTGTTTAAGTTGCCACCTTAGATAAACCATTAAAATTATCAATTCACATCTGTCATGAATATCACTCACCCAATCCACGTCTACTAGCATAGCATGGCATAATAAGCAACGTAGAAGTAACTCCCAAAGGTTTCATAATAATACAGGTAATAGGTACTACCTCATCTACTTCCCATCCCACAATTTCATTAGATCATAATCATGCAATGTGTGAGGATTGATCTAATGCAATAAAACATGGGTTGTAGAAAAGGTATGATCAAAGTGTTACTTGCCTTGCTGATGATCCGCGAGTCCTAGGGTTTCGAAGTAACAAGCGGCGCAATCTGGGTAATCTATCGCAGACAAACAACAAGCATACAATAAGTACTCATCTAATGCACAGGTAAAACTCGAACAAGAGAACGAACTAGGTAGTTCAACTTAAGAACTCCGGTTGCAAAGAAAGAACGAAAACAAACGGCGGAAGAAAACAACTCGGTTCTAGCAAGTTGAATCTAGGTCAAAATTTTACTGTAACAAAAGCTTGTTCAAGTTGATTAGACGGAACGGCGGTTTCGAGACGAAACTCCAGGCGCTTGAATCACCTGATTCCGATAAACGAGCGAAAAGATAGACTAGGAAGAAGATCGGATCTGAGATCGCGATCGCGGAATAAATCCGACGAAAAGAAAAAGAAGAACGGTTAAACGAACGGACGTTCGTTAACCTAGAAGAATCCGGTGATCACGTTCGTTAGGACGAACGGTCCGGCGAACGGTCCAAAGCAACTAAATCGGAGAAGAAAACGAATCCGATCTAGGGTTTCGGAGAAGAAAAACCGAACGAAAAACTGATCTTGAAAACCGGAACGGTTTAGAGAAGAAAAGAATCGGAACGATTAGAAGAAAACGATCCGAGAAAAAGAATAGATGTAGCGCGGGGCAACCTTGGCAAGGTCTCCGGTGAGGGGCTCCGGCGGCGTCGGCGTAGGGCGGCGGCGTGGGCAAGGTGCGGCGGCGGCGCGGGGTGTGGGGCGGCGGCGGCGGCAAGGTGCGGCGGCGGCGCGGTGTGGCATGGCGGCGGCGGTGGTAGTGCACCGAGTGTGGGGTGGCGGCGCGGGTGAGGCGGCGCGGCGGCGGTGACGCAGGGCGCGGTGTGGAGGAGAGCTTTGATTTGATGTGTTTAGAAGGGGGGGGGTGCTTGGGTATTTATATTGGGGAGGGGAGGGGTTTACTTGGGGTAGAGGACAAGGAATTAGAATAGGAGTAGGAAAGATCTAGAAAATAAACGGAGCAGGACTAAAGAAAACAAAATAAGGAAAAGGGGACAAGGGGGCGCCCTAGAATCCTAAAAGGATTCGGTCCTAGCAAGAGGCGGCGGCGGCCGACCGGCTCCTGGCTCGGTGCCTGGCGCCTGGGAGCGCGGCGGTAGGTGGCTTGGCTTGGGCCTTTGGCCCAAGGCGCTGCTCAATATTTTTTTTTAAAACGGTTCAGCGCGTAGAAAAAAAAACAAAAAGGGATCTAAACGAACTCCGAAAAATCTAAAGTAAATTTTCCCCGACTCCTAAAAATGAGCCGAACAAAATGAACTTTTCTCCGGACCTAAAATGCAATTTTCGAAAACGCGCATTTTTCCCTATCCAAATAAAATGCAAATAAACACCGAAAAGCAAAATTGATCTATTTATTATATCTTCATTTTTCCTAAATTTGGGAAAGTCATATTATTCCCTCTCTCATATATTTTGACACCGGAAAAATTATTGAAGATAAAATAAATAAATCAAATGATCCTATTTTCAAAACTCGAGAGAACGCTCAAATATGAAAATAACGAAATCTCCAACTCTCTCCGAGGGTCCTTGAGTTGCGTGAAATTTCTAGAATCAACCAAAATGCAAGAAAATATGATATGCATATGATCTAGTGTATAACATTCCAAATTGAAAATTTGGGATGTTACAGTATCTAGGCATGATCATGTATATAGGCATCGCGTCCGAGACAAGTAGACCAACTCCTGCCTGCATCTACTACTATTACTCCACTCATCGACCGCTATCCAGCACGCATCTAGAGGTATTAAGTTAAAAATAGAATAACGCCTTCAGCAAGATGACATGATGTAGAGGGATAGACTCATGCAATATGAAGAAAACCCCATCTTGTTATCCTCGATGGCAACAATACAATACGTGCCTTGCTGCCCCTACTGTCACCGGGAAAGGACACCGCAAGATTGAACCCAAAGCTAAGCACTTCTCCCATTGCAAGAAAGGTCAATCTAGTAGGCCAAACCAAACTGATAATTCGAAGAGACTTGCAAAGATAACCAATCATACATAAAAGAATTCAGAGAAGATTCAAATATTGTTCATAGATAGACTTGATCATAAACCCACAATTCATCGGTCTCAACAAACACACCGCAAAAAGAAGATTACATCGAATAGATCTCCACAAGAGAGGGGGAGAACATTGTATTGAGATCCAAAAAGAGAGAAGAAGCCATCAAGCTACTAACTATGGACCCGTATGTCTGAGGTAAACTACTCACACTTCATCGGAGGGGCTATGGTGTTGATGTAGAAGCCCTCCGTGATCTATGCCCCCTCCGACGGAGCTCCGGAGCAGGACCCAAGATGGGATCTCATGGATACAGAAAGTTACGATGGTGGAATTAGGGTTTTTGCTTCGTATCTGATCGTTTGGGGGTACGTAGGTATATATAGGAGGAAGGAGTACGTCAGTGGAGCAATAGGGGGCCCACGAGGGTGGAGGGTGTGCCTGGGGAGGGTAGGCACGCCCCCCTACCTTGTGGCCTCCTCTTTTGTGTCTTGACGTAGGGTCCAAGTCTCCTGGGTCTTGTTCGTTGAGAAAACCACATTCCCAAAGGTTTCATTCCATTTGGACTCCGTTTGATATTCCTTTTCTTCGAAACCCTAAAACCGGCAAAAAACGGCAATTCTGGGCTGGGCCTCTGGTTAATAGGTTAGTCCCAAAAATAATATAAAAGTGGGTAATAAAGCCCAATAATGTCCAAAACAGTAGATAATATAGCATGGAGAAATATATATATATATATATATACGTTGGAGACGTATCAAGCACCCCTCCTGAGGCTCAAGCACGGGGAGAAGATGGGCTCCCGAGGTTGGGCCGCAAGTGGGGGTGCCCGAGAGGGGTGCTGGGGGGGAGCTCCTCCCGAGGCGATGCTAGAACCACGGTGGGTGGGGTTGCCGACGGCTTGAAGAGCCGCTCTTCAAAGACGCCAGGCTCGTGAGGCTAGCGGTGAGACGCCCTCTTGGCGATGTCGTCTGCCTCCTTGTTCATGCCGTGCCGCACGTGCTACAACTTCAGGACCAAGAATTGTTTCTCAATTTTGTGTACCTCCTCAAGGTATGCCTCCATGTGCTCGTCCATCGGCTTGTACGCTTTGTTGGAGAAGTTAACGAAGAGCTGGGAGTCGCCCTTGATGGTGAGGCGCTTTACTCCCAAAGCCGCCGCAGCCTTGAGACCGGCGATCAGGCCTTCGTATTCTACGATGTTGTTGGATACCTTCTCGCCCAGCTAGAAGCAGAGCTACATGGTGTAGTAGAGCTTGTCCGGTGTGGGCGAGATGAGCACGGCTCCATCCTCCACGCCCTGATGCGCGAACACGTCGTCAAAGTACATGACCCAACCGTCCGGTGCCTCGTTTCCAGTCGAGAGGGGATGGTCCTTGCCCACTTCTAGGCTAGTAACGTCGCTCCATTCCGCCATGAAATCGGCGAGTGCCGCATCCTTGATGACTCTGGTGGTGCCGAACTCCAACTGGAATGCCTGTAGTTTGATGTTCCACTCGTCGACTCTCCCTGCGGCATTGGGGCTCCGGAGCACTCTCTCCAGTGGGTAAGTCGAGACAAATTTGATGGGGTGGCCTTGGAAGTAGTGGCCCACCTTTCGGGAGGCGACGAGGAGCGCAAGAAAGAGCTTCTGCAACATTGGGTATGATACGTCTCCAACGTATCTATAATTTTTGATTGTTCCATGCTGTTATATTATCTATTTTGGATGTTTATGGGCTTTATGATGCACTTTTATATTATTTTTGGGACTAACCTATTAACCCAGAGCCTAGTGCCAGTTTCAAACGGAGTCCAAACGGAATGAAACCTTCGGGAGCGTGATTTTTGGAACGAACGTGATCCACGAGACTTGGAGTTGAAGTCAAAGAAGCTTCGAGGTGGCCACAAGGCAGGGAGGCGCGCCTGCCCCCCTGGGCGCACCCCACACTCGCGGGCCCCTCGTGGCTCCCCTGACCGACTTCTTTCGCCTATATATGTCCATATACCCTAAAACATCAGAGAGCAGAATAGATCGGGAGTTCCGCCGCCAGAAGCCTACATAGCCACCAAAAACCAATCTAGACCCATTCCGGCACCCACCCGGAGGGGGGAATCCCTTTCTGGTGGCCATCTTCATCATCCCGGTGCTCTCCATGACGAGGAGGGAGTAGTTCTCCCTCGGGGCTGAGGGTATGTACCAGTAGCTATGTGTTTGATCTCTCTCTCTCTCTCTCTCTCTCTCGTGTTCTTGAGGTGATACGATATTGATGTATCGCGAGCTTTGCTATTATAGTTGGATGTTATGATGTTTCTCCCCCTCTACTCTCTTGTGATGAATTGAGTTTTCCCTTTGAAGTTGTCTTATCAAATTGAGTCTTTAAGGATTTGAGAACACTTGATGTATGTCTTGCACGTGCTCCACTTGATGTATGTTTTGGTGATCAACTTGCGAGTTTCGTGACCACGTGAACTTATGCATAGGGGTTGGCACACGTTTTTGTCTTGACTCTCCGGTAGAAACTTTGGGGCACTCTTTGAAGTTCTTTGTGTTGGTTGAATAGATGAATCTGAGATTGTGTGATGCATATCGTATAATCATACCAATGGATACTTGAGGTGACATTGGAGTATTTAGGTGACATTAGGGTTTTGGTTTGTGTCTTAAGGTATTATTCTAGTATGAACTCTATGATAGATTGAACGGAAAGAATAGCTTCATGTTATTTTACTACAGACTCTTGAATAGATTGATCAGAAAGGAGAACTTTGAGGTGGTTTCGTACCCTACCATAATCTCTTCGTTTGTTCTCCGCTATTAGTGAATTTGGAGTGAATCTTTGTTGCATGTTGAGGGATAGTTATATGATCCAATTATGTTATTATTGTTGAGAGAACTTGCACTAGTGAAAGTATGAACCCTAGGCCTTGTTTCAACGCATTGCAATACCGTTTGTGCTCACTTTTATCATTAGTTACCTTGCTGTTTTCATATTTTCAGATTACAAAAACCTATATCTACCATCCAAATTGCACTTGTATCACCATCTCTTCGCCGAACTAGTGCACCTATACAATTTACCATTGTATTGGGTGTGTTGGGGACACAAGAGACTCTTTGTTATTTGGTTGCAGGGTTGCTTGAGAGAGACCATCTTCATCCTACGTCTCCCACGGATTGATAAACCTTAGATCATCCACTTGAGGGAAATTTGCTACTGTCCTACAAACCTATGCACTTGGAGGCCCAACAATGTCTACAAGAAGAAGGTTGTGTAGTAGACATCAAGCTCTTTTCTGGCGCCGTTGCCGGGGAGGTTAGCGCTTGAAGGTATATCTTTAGATCTTGCAATCAAATCTTTTTGTTTCTTGTTTTATCACTAGTTTAGTCTATAAAAGAAAACTACAAAAAATGGAATTGAGGATACTTCATATGCTTCATCTTTTTAATGTCTTTCATGAAAATAAGGATTCCAATAATTGTGCCAAAGTGTTAGAAGAAGAATGCATTAGAATGTTTGGCAATAAATTTTTGGATGATTATTGCAATTTTGTTAGTATGAATTCTTTGAATATCCATGATGCTAATGATATGCAAATCTACAAGCTTGGGGATGCTATGTTTGATGAAGATGATATTTTTTGTCCCCCAAGTTTTGATGAGCAAATTTATTATGATGTTATCATGCCTCCTATTTATGATGATTATTGCGATGACACTTATGCTATAAAGAGTAGTGATGATTATATTTATAGAAATTGTCATGATTATTATTACCCTTTTCCTGAAAACTACTCTTTTAACGTGGAAACAATTTATAGTATTCGAGTCTCTTATGATACTCCCACTATTCTGAATGAGAAGAATTTTGCCTATGTGAAGAGTAGTAAATTTTCTATACTTGTAGATCATGAAAAGAATGCTTTATGTGATGGTTATATTGTTGAATTCATTCATGATGCTACTGAAAATTATTATGAGGGAGGAATATATGCTTGTAGGAATTGCAATAATATCAAGTTTCCTCTCTATGTGCTTAAAGTTTTAAAGTTATGCTTGTTTTACCTTCCTATGCAAGTTGATTCTTGTTCCCACAAGTTGTTTGCTCACAAAATCCCTATGCATAGGAAGTGGGTTAGGCTTAAATGTGATACTTATATTCTTCATGATGCTCTCTTTATGTTTCAATTCTTATCTTTTAGGTGAGCATCATTGAAATCATCATGCCCAGCTAGGGGCGTTAAACGATAGCGCTTGTTGGGAGGCAACCCAATTTTATTCTTGTTCTTTGCTTTTTGCTCCTGTTTAGTAATAAATAATTAGTGTTTGTTCTTTGATTTTTGCTCCTTTTTGCTCCTGTTGGGCGTTAAATGATGTGGTTTTATGCTTTTAATTAGTGTTTGTGCCAAGTAGAACCTTTGGAAAGACTTGGGGAAAGTCTTTACGATCTTGCTGTAAAAAATAGAAACTTTAGCGCTCACGAGATTAGCTGCCATTTTTTACTGGAGAGTGCTATTTAGTTAATTCTTTTTGAAGATGATTAATATATAAATTCCTCACGTCCAGATATTTATTTTAGAATTTTTGGGGTTCCATAGGTATACGTTTGATCCAGATTACTACAGACTGTTCTGTTTTTGACAGATTCTATTCTCTATGTGTTGTTTGCTTATTTTGATGAATCTATAAGTAGTATCGGAGGGTATGAACCATAGAGAAGTTGGAATACATTATATATTACACCAATATGAATTTAGAATGAGTTAACAACAGTACTTAAGTGGTGATTTATTTTCTTATACAAACGGATCTTACGAGTTTTCTGTCAAGTTTTGTGTTGTGAAGTTTTCAAGTTTTCGGTGAAGATTCGATGGACTATGGAATAAGGAGTGGAAAGAGCCTAAGCTTGGAGATGCCCATGGAACCCCAAGGTAATATTCAAGGACAATCAAGAGCCTAAGCTTGGGGATGCCCCGGAAGGCATCCCCTCTTTCATCTTCGTCTATCGGTAACTTTACTTGGAGCTATATTTTTATTCACCACATGATATGTGTTTTGCTTGGAGCGTCATTTTATTTTCTTTTGCTTTGCTTGCTGTTTGAATAAAATACCAAGATCTGAAATTCTTAAATGTTAGAGAGTCTTCACATAGTTGCATAATTATTCGACTACTCATTGATCTTCACTTATATCTTTTGGAGTAGTTTGTCATTTGCTCTAGTGCTTCACTTATATCTTTTTAGAGCACGGCGGTGGTTTTATTTTGAAGAAATTGTTGAACTCTCGTGCTTCACTTATATTATTTTGAGAGTCCTTTAGAACAACATGGCATTATAAAAACTTTCATATAAGTGCATTGAATACTAAGAGAAGTTTGATAATTGATGATTGTTTTGAGATATGAAGATGGTGATATTAGAGTCATGCTAGTTGAGTATTTGTGAATTTGAGAAATACTTGTGTTAAAGTTTGTGATTCCCGTAGCATGCACATATGGTGAACCGTTATGTGACGAAGTCGGAGCATGATTTATTTATTGATTGTCTTCCTTATGAGTGGCGGTCGGGGACGAGCGATGGTCTTTTCCTACCAATCCATCCACCTAGGAGCATGTGCGTAGTAGTTTGTTTCGATAACTAATAGATTTTTGCAATAAGTGTGTGAGTTCTTTATGACTAATGTTGATTCCATGGATTATACGCGCTCTCACCCTTTTCACCATTGCTAGCCTCTCTAGTACCGCACAACTTTCACCGGTACCATAAACCCACCATATACCTTCCTCAAAACAGCCACCATACCTACCTATTATGGCATTTCCATAGCCATTCAGAGATATATTGCCATGCAACTTTCCACCGTTCCATTATTATGACATGCTTCATCATTTTTATATTGCTTTGCATCATCATGTAGTTGACATTGTATTTGTGGCAAAGCCACAGTTCATAATTCTTCCATACATGTCACTCATGAGTCATTGCACATCCCGGTACACCGCCAGAGGCATTCATATAGAGTCATATCTTGTTCTAAGTATTGAGTTGTAATTATTGAGTTGTAAGTAAATTAAAGTGTGATGATCATTATTATTAGAGCATTGTCCCAGTGAGGAAAGGATGATGGAGACTAGGATTCCCCCACAAGTTGGGATGAGACTCTGGACGAAAAAAAAGAAAGAAAAAAGGCCAAAAAAAGAAAGAAGGCCCAAAAAAGATTGAAAAAGAGAGAAGGGGCAATGTTACTATCCTTTTTCCACACTTGTGCTTCAAAGTAGCACCATGATTTTCATGATAGAGAGTCTCCTATGTTATCGCTTTCATACACTAGTGGGAATTTTACATTATAGAACTTGGCTTGTATATTCCAATGATGGGCTTCCTCAAAATTGCCCTAGGTCTTCATGAGCAAGCAAGTTGGATGCACACCCACTTAGTTATTTTGTTGAGCTTTCATAGACTTATAGCTCTAGTGCATCCATTGCATGGCAATCCCTACTTACTCACATTGATATCTGTTGATGGTCATCTCCATAGCCCGTTGATACGCCTAGTTGATGTGAGACTATCTTCTCTTTTTTGTGTTCTCCAAAACCACTACTAGGGAAAACCTTATACACAAAAATTTAGAAGTAGAGTGTGTCAAAAATGGGCACTAGTGCTAAATAGCAGTAGCGCGCGTTCGTAAACCCCGCTACATATACAATAGTAGCAGTAGCGCATGCGCATGAAAATGCGCTACCACTAATATTCCCTTTGCTAAACCGAGAGGCTACGCATAGCAGTAGCGGTCTTGAGGGAAGCGAGCTACCGCTAGAACATAAGTAGCAGCGTGTTTCGCACGGAGAGCGCTACTGCTAATGGAAATAAAGTAAAATGAAAAACAAATGGAAAATTAAATGAAAAAGAAAGAAATAGAAAAAGGAGAAAGGCGTAGCAGTAACGTTTGTTCGTAAGAGGTGCTATAGCTAACGTAGCTGCAGTGCGTTTCCTAGACCCCCGCTATAGAAACAGAAAAGGAAATAAGAAAGATGAAGGAAATTACATAGATATAGTAGTAGTGTGTTTTTGTGAAAATCGCTATAGCTAACTTAGCTATAACGTGTTTCGCGAAAAGCGCTACCGCTAAGTTTGACTTAATCAAAAAACCGTTTCCCCCCGGCCACCACTTCTCCCCCAAATCCCTCGACCCACCCCGCCGCCGTCTGCCCGATTCGCCGTTGCCCCACTTCGTCGCCGTCTCCTGCCGACGTCGACGCCCCCAGAGCCACCAGAGCCGCGCGCCGTCGATGCCACCGGAGCCGCCCCAACGCCACTGGAGCCGCGCGGCCTCATCAACGCCACCGGAGCCGCAGTCGACGCCGTCGGATCCTCCCTCACCACAACTGCCTCCCTCGCCGTCACCCGAGATGCCCCTGCCTCCCTTTCCACCACTGCCTCCCGCGCCACCACTGGAGCCATTTTCTGTAAGCCCCCACCTCTCTCTCTCTAAATTAGTTAGGAAAAGAATTTTGTTAGGTTAATTAGTGTGCAATTTTCGAGAATCTATCGACATGGTATAAAGTGTGCCATTTTCGAGAATCTATCGATGACAACAAATATGCTATACCTCCCCTTGTTTGTTGAAGGTAAACCTAAAAAAAAGTCCATAGATATATCCTCCCAGGGAACACTAGGTACCGGCAAAGGCATATATAAACCATGAGGATTGAGTCGTGACTTAGGTATTTGACATATAGTGCAGCGAGCTACAAAACGCTCAACATTCCGTCTCGTCTTTGGCCAAAAGAAATGTCTAGCAAGTAAATCTCCGTCTTATTCACGCCAAAGTGTCTGATTAATCTTCCTCCATGCGCCTCCTACAACAACAAAAGACGAACAGAGCTAGCTGGAATGCATAGCTTGTCAGCACGAAAGACAAATCCATCGTTAACGACGAACTTGTTCCATGTTATCCCTTCTTTACAATTCTGCAATACATCTTTAGATTCAGCATCATGCACATATTGGTCTTTGATGGTCTCCAAACCAAATATTTTAAAGGCAAGTTGTGAAAGAATAGTATAACGACGAGACAATGCATCAACAATAACATTTTCTTTATCCTTCTTGTGTTTAATGAAATAAGGGAAAGTCTCAATGAATTCAACCCATTTAGCATGTCTACAGTTCAATTTTGCTTGACTTTTATTGTGTTTCAAAGATTCATGATCAGAATGTATAACAAATTCTTTGGGCCATAAATAATGTTGCCATGCTTCTATGGTCCGAACAAGAGCATATTATTCTTTATCATAAGTAGAATAGGTCAGACTAGGCCCACTCAATTTTTCAGAAAAGTATGCAACAGGTTTGCCATCTTGTAATAACACACCTCCTAATCCAATTCCACTAGCATCACATTCAAGCTCAAAAGTCTTACTAAAATCAGGAAGTTGGAGTGAAGGAGCATGTGTCAACTTATCTTTCAACACCGTGAAGGCTTCTTCCTGTGCAGTACCCCAAACAAAAGGCACATCCTTCTTTGTAAGCTCATTTTGATGGGCAGCAATGGTGCTAAAATCTCTCACAAAACGCCTGTAGAAACTAGCGAGTCCAAGAAAACTCCTCACTTGTGTGACCGTTTTGGGCTGTGGCCAACTCTCAATACCTTCAATCTTGGCTTTATCAACTTCAATTCCCTATGGAGTAACAACATAGCCAAGAAAAGATACTTGATCGGTGCAAAAGGAGCACTTCCCAAGGTTACCAAACAAACATGCATCACGTAGAGCAATAAAAACAACACATAAATGTTCCAAATTTTCTTATAAAGATTTGTTATAAACCGGTATATCATCAAACTAGACTACCACAAATCGTCAATGAAAGCACGTAAAACTTCGTTCATTAATCTCATGAAATTACTAGGTGCATTAGTTAATCCAAAAGGCATGACTAACCACTTATATAAATCAAACTTAGTTTTAAATGTTGTTTTCCATTCATCTCCCAATTTCATACGAATTTGATAGTATCCACTACGCAAATCAACTTTGGAGAATATTGTAGAGCCACTCAATTCATTAAGCATATCATCTAGCCTAGGAATAGGATGACGATAACGAATAGTAATATTATTAGTGCCTCTACAATCAACACACATACGCGACGTACGATCCTTTTTTGGCACTAGTATAATAGGAACAACACTAGTATAATAGGATGGTTGTTTCACGATGTGGAGGTGGTTATTGTTGTTGCAATGGTGCAGGAGAGGCCGCTGATGGTTGTGGTAGACGCGCGAGTACTTCATCAAACTTGGCATCCAACTTGGTGTCAATTGTCTTATCAATGTCATCAAGCCTCTCTAGTGCCTTTCCAAAGATGGCCATCACGTCTTCCACCTGTTGACCTAACATTTGCTGAAATTTGTCATGAAGCTCTTTCTTCGTCATGTTCTCCCAATCAATCTCATCGGCTTGTGATCCTGCCATGGTTAGCAGAAATAGAAACACATAAGAATATGATCCTATAGACTACTAGAAATTGGCAGTGGTGGGGTGTCAAGCGAATCTCAAATTCTTACCAGTTCTTACCCAGCAGCAGGTGGTGATCGGCACCCGTTGTAGTCAAAACTCGCAAAGCTTGGATGGAGCTGGGAAGGCTTATAATATGGTAGGAAAAGGGGTCGGCAATAATCAATTCAGAGATGCAAAGTTGAATAAACGCTCAACGATGGTACTGTGCTGGTCCTAGGCTACACCGTGCTAGAGACGCGAGCCTAGAACACTAACAAAATCGCGGCGCGACACGTAATCAAGGGAGGAGCACACTCTAAAAAAATTCACTTTTTTTGCACTTTTTCCCTCTTTTTTCCCCGCAACAATTTTTTTTGAAGAAGTCTACAAATGGTCTAAAAACTGCCTAGCCAGAATTTTCTATACTTAGTTTTTTTTTAGTTTGGAACTATTTTTCTACTGCGGGTAGCATGGAAGTTGGGGAGTCCGACTTGGTCACAACTCGTAGTATCGCGTGATCTGGAACTCAAAAATAAAGGAACAAATACTGGACTCGGACTGGTGGCGGATATGAATCTGGTGGAACTCGGACTCGTGATGATGGTATATGATGGGCAGTGGAGCACGGCCTGGTGGTGAATCTGTGGTGGAGGTGGACTCGGATTGGCGTGATGGTGACCTAATGGATGTATATGACTCGGATTGGCAGCGGATATTTGGTCATGGTAGATGGCGGTGGCGATGACGATGGTGTGGTGGCGACGTGAAAACCTGTGACCAGAACTCTAAACTCTAAGGTAACTAGGTGCTAAGACCAGCAACTCTACACGACGATGCAACCACACATTCAAAAAAGTAAGACACTAAAAATATTATGCAAATGCTCAGATTGGTTCAGATATGATGAACTAACCTAATTTTTTGGCTTTTTGTGGACTATAGGTATGAAGAACAGACTCGATATAAACTACGAAAAACTGGAAACTCTCACCGAGCAACCTGGAAATCTGATACCACTTGATAGAGGCGAAGGTGTCCCAATGTTTCGATGAGATAGCTATCGTTTGCTATGGGAGTCGACTTTGACGATCCAACTACGAACGTGCGAAGACGTCGTGCCTTAGCAATCGCTAAATCAACTTCCGAGGGGTTATTGACCTAGCCGGAGCACAATCAACCTGACCACGAGGGTCTATTTCCTATGAGCAAACGAAGAACAAGCAACAAACTGAGATTGCAATCTGGATATTGCGAATATAAGAGGAAAACTTTATTAATGAAGGTGGGGTTCTGTGATGTCTTGGTCTGGTCGTTGGACACAAACGAAGTACATGAAGTTGCAGCTATGGCGAACTTTTAATCTAAACAAAACCCAAAGTCTAAACGACGCCCTAAGGGCTGTATATATGGACGCAGAGGTGGAATTTCATGACCCTTGGAAGAGGGGTCTGAAACCAGCCCTAACTCTTGTTTCCCCAAGATACGGACACTAAAAACGTCCTATACTTAGGTATTTCGAAATTACATGGGCCTGGCCCAAAAATAAGGCGACGCAGCACCTATAATAGCCTCTGGATGAATTTATGAACTAGCATCTTGTATATTTTGTCCAAGGCTTCATGCACTCATTATGGTGGCTTGAAAGTCCTGAAATCATCACTTGTAACTCCGTTCTTGTTCCCATTGCGCATGCCATCATCTCCATGCTTGATCTTGCTCCAATGTTCATCCCTCTTGTCCCAGCTAGGCCCTTCATTTGTAAGCAAGAAAAATGTATCCAAGTTAGGCAGCATCATATTCTCATGAACAATAGAATCATTACCAAGAAACAAAACTACCTAATAATTTAATTGGCGTGTGCGAGCTCTAGTAATTGGTCCAGTATGTATAGCAGCAGGGTCTGTCAGTTTAACAATGGTATTGATGTCCTCATCAGCGCCTGCGCTTGTCTCTTTAGCACCAAAGAGGAAACTGGTGCACTGCGCCCGCTGGCGCCTGCCCGGCCTTGGTTGTCATGGCTCACGTTACCCGAACCTCATGAGGTGAGGCTTGCATAGAAATCTCCGCTCCTCCGGAGCCATCCTAAGGAGGATGCTCCTCGTGGAGGTCTTGGTGTCGTCTGCCTCGTGAGGCCTGGCCCCTCATGAGGGACTTGAGTTGTTGATACTGAAGGTGGGCCGTACCAGGCCGTCGATGAAGCCACACCGTGGGCCGCAGGCAAGCAAGTCTGGGTACCCCCATTCCCAAAATGTCGACAACACTAAAAGAGCAACTATCCCTGGGTGGTTTTGGTAATTCCTAACAACATATAACTCATTAAGCTAATGCTAATTAAAGATAAACATTTCAGGAAAGCTCAATGTTTGGCATGGCATGGATGAGAAAACTGGATCCCTCAAAATTATAAGGACAAAGAATTGGCTCAAGCTCAAAGCTCAGGACTCTATATCTTTTCATTTTAAGTGATCCAAGATCACTTTTGAGTCCATAGGAAAAGCCAATACTATTAAGAGGGGTTGAGGTGGGCTTTCTTGCTCAGTGTGCTTAGTGATATGCTCCAAAAGCCCTCAACTACTTTCTCACATCCACATATGTCCCAAACCAAAATTCAAACTCGGCCCCACCGAAACCTTTTATCCGGGGCCACCGAGTTCAGTTGACATAGCCACTGCCAGAAACCCTAGTCTTTTCGGTCTCACCGATAGGGATCTCGGTCTCACCGAGATGGGATTGTAATCTCTCTATTTCGGTGAAACCGAGATGAGTGATCGGTCCCATCGAGATTGCAATGCAAACTTTCTGTTTCCCTTTCATAACGTTTTGGTCCAACCGAGATGAGCGAATCAGTCCCACCGAGTTTGCCTGACCAACTCTCTGTTAGTTCATTACCAAAATCGGTCTCATCAAGTTTGCAAAGTCGGGCTCACCGAGATTACGTTATGCCCTAACCCTAACAAAATCGGTCCCACCGAGTTGACATGTCGGTCCCACCGAGAATCCTAACGTTCACATTTTGAACTAGATCGGTCTGACCGAGTTTCATGATTCGGTCCCACCGAGTTTGGTGATTTGTGTGTAACGGCTAGATTTTGTGTGGAGGCTATTTATACCCCTCCAGCCACTCTTCATTTATGAAGAGAGCCATCAGAACATGCCTACACTTCCAACATACATTTTTTGAGAGAGAACCACCTACACTTGTGTTGAGATCAAGATATTCCACTCCAACCACATATATCTTGATCTCTAGCCTTCCCAAGTTGCTTTCCACTCAAATCATCTTTCCACCAAATCCAAATCTTGTGAGAGAGAGTTGAGTGTTGGGGAGACTATCATTTGAAGAACAAGAGCAAGGAGTTCATCATCAACACACCATCTATTACCTCTTGGAGAGTGGTGTCTCCTAGATTGGTTAGGTGTCACTTGGGAGCCTCCGTCAAAATTGTGGAGTTGAACCAAGGAGTTTGTAAGGGCAAGGAGATCGCCTACTTCGTGAAGATCTACCCGAGTGAGGCAAGTCCTTCGTGGGCGATGACCATGGTGGGATAGACAAGGTTGCTTCTTTGTGGACCCTTTGTGGGTGGAGCCCTCCGTGGACTCGCGCAACCGTTACCCTTCGTGGGTTGAAGTCTCCATCAACGTGGATGTATGATAGCACCACCTATCGGAACCACGCCAAAAATCACCATGTCTCCAATTACGTTTGCACACTCCAAACTCCTCCCTTTACCTTCATATGCAATTGTTTTACTTTCCCTGCTATACTCTTAGAATTGCATTTGTAGGTTGATTGCTTGACTTGTGCTAAGTTGTTAAAATCTGCATAGAACTAAAATTGGGAAAAGGCTAGATTTTTATTTGGTCAGTAGTCTAATCACCCCCTCTAGACATACTTTTGATCCTACAAACACACATACTATTTTTGCACACTCACTCATTCTCCTTCACACGCACTTTATCTCTCTCGACTTAGTCACTCTCTTCGGTCCATAGCATATAGATTTATTGAAAAGTCAAACATCACAAAGTTTGACCATGTACATGGAGAAAAACATTTACATCTAGAATGGCAAACATATATCATTATATTCATCATGAGATGTAGTTCCGTATGATGTATCTTTGGTATTGTAGATATAAATAATATTTGTGTAAACCTGGTCAAAGTTTTCAAAGTTCGACTTCTAGAAAATTTATATGCGCTACATTATCGAGCGGATGGAATATCTCTTCCCCCCTCTCAGCTATCTGACGCACCACTCAGCCGTATCGGGGCTCCTCTATCTCTCTCAAACTTTATATCTCCCTAGTTCACACATACACATATCTCGCTCGTGCTACATCACTACTAGGGAAAACCCTAGCAGTAGCGCTGGTTTTATGCTCACTAGTAGCGCGGGTAGGCATGCTACTAATAAGGCGCTACAGCTATTGCTTAGCAGTAACGCGTGCCCGCACGCGCTACTGCTAGGACAAATAGCTGCAGCGTTTGTTCACTCCCACGCTACTTCTAATGTAACTACTGGCAGCATGTTTTCTCTCCATCGCTACTAGTGTTCTTTTTTTTAGTGTATTTATGCGCCATCGTACAAATATTGGTACAATACCAGTTATGAGGTTTACATCATTATGTCCATAACAGTGTGTCAAATGAAGGTGGATTAGGTTCAAGTGGAGGCAATATGTGGTGCATGTCAAAAGTATACTACTAATCCAAACTTGATCAGTTAGGACTAGTAGTACTTTCGGTGTGCACCACATGTTGCCTCCACTTGAATCTAATGTGCCAGCACAAGCTATTTAATCATCATCATAGTCATTACCACCAACAGTATTTATTTAATCACCACTAACAATAGCTAATAATAATTATCATAGTCATTACCACCAACACTAGCTATTTTATCATCATAGTAATAGTGTAGCACAACATGATCCTCAAACTCATTTCTAGCTAGCTAATCACTCCTGCTGCTCTCTCTTAGGTAAAATAACATAAAACATGTGTAGCTCTCCTCCTTGATCAAGTTGGAGCATGCAGATGAACCTGTCTCCTAATCGTGGATAGCGCATCTGTTTGCTGCCCCCTAGTACTTCTCTGCGCTTCTCCATCACACATTTGGTCCAGTCTTGCACTATTAAGCACCCATCGCTAATCTTGAATGCACTAAAGTAATATGTAGGATATCTTGGCCGTAAGGTAATAATACTCATGGTACCTTTAGTCTCGATCCCATAAGGCACAACATTCATCGGGAGTCCCTATTGAAGAACATCGTATGGTAACATACTTAGCAATGAAGTTTAGCTTCAAAAATAATGTATGGAAAAGATGCAGTAAGGAAAAATAGTAAAAATCTTACCATCCTTCCTAAATAGATGTGACCGTAGTTCATTACGAACACTATTGGTCGCACGTTTTCAGTACTAACATTTCTAAATGCAGGAAGAAAATTTGTCTTGACAGTATCAAGATCCTCAAGCCATGAAACATAATGACTTAGCTCCTCGCAGTTTAGTTCAGCCTCGGGACAGTAGTAGGTCCTGTCTACCAAGCGATGGACATGTTTGCTTGCACTGAAATAAGCTGACAATACAAATTAGTTGTCAACTATTTTTGAATAAACAATATCAAAGACATAAATATGGTTGAGAAACTTACATAATGGTATAACTGGAGGCGTCTGGACATCGACCCAGATGTCGGTATTACGTTTAATATCATCTTCCGGACGAATATCAAAGGTGATAACCATATCAGGCTCAAATGCATAAGTCTTGCATAGTGCTCACCATGTTTTGCATCCAAAATAGGTGTAGTCGTCTGAATTGTATAATTTTGCGTGGAAAATATAACCATTCTCGGTCTTCAAGTAAACTTTCTTTTCCTCCATAGTACGACTGAAACCTATCTTATCCAATACAAAAACTCTTGCATGGCAGGGGATACGCTAGTAGAATAGTAAAAAAAGACTTGTCATGCTTAATGTCATGCTTAAATTATAAGTTGAAGCAAATGTCATGCTTAATTACGAAAAAAGACTTGTCGTTGTGACTTACTGTATCCACTTCGAAGTTCTCGTTCAGCTTGATGCTGAAGCGCCTATCATCATCTAGGAAGATTCCGTCGCACAGGCCGCGCTCGTCTTCGCAATATTTGCAAATACCGAAATCCTTTTCGTCGTCAGACATTTCCTATGTTCATAGTAAAAACATTAATTGAAAATCGATCGAAGACAACTACCAGGATACTCAACACACAAATCCGGGGCACTCAATATTTCCTACATCTTCTGGCACAAGTCATGCCAAAATTCACGGAAAAATCCGGCATGACCTTTGCTAAAATAGGACATATCGAGCGCCTGAAATTTTCTGGAACGGAAATGAATCAACACTCCGGCAAAACATAGGCCACTCGGAGGTGTAACCAGCAAACATGACCGGCCACTTGGGCAAGCACATATCCTATTTGAGCCACACAAGATATACATTTCAAAATATCTTATAGGACTCAAATTAGCATGCATTCAATAAGCAAAAGTAAATCATCTCATGCATCCATACGTCGTCGAATATTATCACTAATACACCCCGAATAGTGTCATACATATAACATCACTAATACAACTAAAACCCTAGCACACGACAGGTATCGGCGCGGACGGTGGACAACCACAGAGAAGGAACCATCACGGGATCATAGCTCTAGTGAGATCCCTGGAGAACCTGCCAGGTATTGGAGAACCTGTGCTCCAACGCAAACAACTAGCGACGGACGTGCACGTCCTCCTCACTGACACGGTGACGCACCACCTCCATGGGGTCCTTGAGCCTCTGGACCGTCACTGGCCCACGCGACCGCCACCAAAGAAGGTTTGGGACAACGACAGGCTGGCTCCTTACCAACCTGCGCCCCTCGGTAGGTAGCGCCTCCCAGTACCACCCCGGCGGAGCCCAGCCCCGGACATGGCCCATCTGGTCAAGCAGGTGTCGTCCTCCACCGACTCGACGACGAGGATGCGGGATAGGCATCGTCCACGTCGATGCGGGAAAAATTGCTTTAACTAAAAAAATAGCAACAAGTTCTTATTAACTAGTTCTATTTATTCAACTAGTTCTTATTAAAAATAAACTTACTATAAATAAAAATAAACTAGTACCTAATTAGTACATAGTTCTTACTAACTAATTAGTACCTAGGAACTACTGCCCTAATTACCATCTAATTTGATGAAGCTAGGGGTGGAAAGTGGTAGCGGATATTCCAATTATCCAACTATAAAGTGAAATAAGTGGTCAAATTTTACTCGTTTTATGATTCATCTTAGAAATTTGATTCGTTTCCACCCTTACATGAACCCTAACTCATTTGAGCCGCATCCGTATCCGATTCGTTTCCACCCTTACATGAACCCTAACTAATTTGATGCAACTAAAATATAAAGAAACCCTAGGCAGAGGTAGGGGAGAGGGAGGAGCAGGCGTGCTCACCTCGGGTGCCTGCAACGAGTGAGGGGCAGGCAGCGTTGAGGTCGGGGTCGGGGCTCGGGCGCGCGGCGGATGGCGGTGTCGAGGTCGGGGTCGGGGGCGGTGTCCGGGGCGGCGTTGAGGTCGGGGGCGGGGGCGGCGTTGAATCTGGGGTCGGGGGCGGCGTAGAGGGTGTGCGGAGAGCACGCGGCGGCCGACGGGCGACAGCGGCGGCGAGAGTGTCGAGCTGGGTTTGGGGGAAGTGGCCGTGGGGAAGGACGAACCCCGTGGTTAAGTCAGAAGTAGCAGTAGCGCGTTCCGGAAAGCGCGCTCACAGCGCATTCTGGGATACACGCTACTGCTACTCCTATCACTTTTCCCCCTTTTTCATTTAGTTTTCTTCACATTTTATTTTTTTCCTTTCACCTTATTCTATTTCTTTCATTTTCAATTACCTTTCTATGTGCTTTACATTTAATTTTATATCCTTTAGCAGTAGCGAGTTTAGATTAAAATGCGCTGCTACAAAGAAAGTAGCGGTAGCGCGGTTCGATATAGGTCGCTACTACTATGTGTAGCCTATCGTCTAAGCCGTGGGAATTTTAGTAGTAACGTGTTTAGAACAAGACGCGCTACTGCTAAAACTTTATCTACAGCGCGGTTTGCACAGGCGCGCTACTGCTACTTAGCACCAGCGTGCTTCTTTGACCCGTGCTACTGCTAAAGTTCTGTGTATAATGTTTTCCCTAGTAGTGCATAGACCCATCTAACACTCTCCGCCCTTGTTCTCTCTCTATGTGACATGCACCCCCCTAAGTACCATAATCCCTCACTCCATCATAGGCGCACGCACTCCCCCCTAAGTATTACTATCTCTCACTATCCATCAGGAACACACATATTGTCTCCTTCCATCCATACGCGATATCTCTCGGGGTATCTTCTATCGCACACATACCTTGTCACTCGATCTCCCACCCATGTAGTCCCATCACAATCTCCAGGGGATCTCTATCACAAACATACACTCTCTCCTCCCCATGCCTGTATTTTCTCCATACGTCTCTCTTGACCTCTTTTCCTTGTTTGTCAGACCTCTCTTGGCCAAGTGCCAGGGGTCTTTCTCTCTCGGTTGCAAAGAACTACGCTTTTTCTCTACTTTTATCGTGTGGTGTCCATGTCTCTTTCACACATGCACACACACTTTTTTCAGTCACTCTTTCTATTTCACACACACACACTCTCTCCCTCTCTCTAGTTAGGTACTCTCTCATGTCCATAAGCATATGGATGTTTTGAAAAGTCAAACGTCAGAAAAGTTTGACCAGGTATATGTGGAGAAAAAACATTTACATCTAGAACAATCATTAGATTCATCACAACATGCAGTTACTTCATAATATCATTTATCTTTGGTATTGTAGATATAAGTAATTTTTTTATAAACTTGGTCAAAGTTTCAAAAGTTTGACTTTAAAAAAAATTAGGCACTACATTATCCAATGGAGAGAGTATGTAGCGACCAGACCTCAGACGGTGAAGTCTCTGTGCTTAAGTGTCATCCCTGGATCGGTATTGCTGACACACACGGTACTCGAGGATTTATTGCAGAGTTTGAATCACACACTTATTACACCGAGAGTCTCAAGAAGAGCACTTATTACAATAATATGGTTGAAGGCCACCTAAATAAGATTACAACGGAAGCTTCAAAGATAAATGAGTCCATCCAACTCCATGGAAAAACTGAGTGCACGACAACGACCTAGCGCACCTTACTCTTCGTCTAAAAATTCTACAACATGATACGTTGCAGCCGTGTAGGTCAGCACATGGAATATGCTGGCAAGATAACACCATAGAGAAATGAACATAATAACAGCTATCACTACATGCATATATGGCTGATGGAGGCTTTATGGTTATCATTTGCATAAAGCTAGTTTTTCCCTACAACAAAGGAATATATTTTATTTAACTACATAGTTTGTTGAAATTATTGAGAAGGTAATCCCAACTCAATCCTAAAATGAAAAATTAATAACCCGACAAATTAATTCAGTGAAGTGATGAGATCAACATAATAATTCAAGCACCAGATACTCAAGATGTCCATAACCAAGGACACGGGTAATCATGATTAGTTTGTACACTCTGCAGAGGTTTGCGCACTTTTTCCCACAAGACACGATCTCCTTCGTTGAATTTCTCGCACTACATGATGTTTGAGAAACGGATGACCGAGACACAGTCTTTCAGAAGCATTAACTCTTTACTATGGGTAGATAGTACCACCTACATCCCCTACATCTGCTAGCCTACCATTGAAAGAGGTCACACAACATACTCAACTATGCCAGAGCCCATAATGGCTTGTGGCTGCACACGAAAGTTTCCAGCATGAATAACATTATGATCCCTTTGAGCTTGGGTGGCAAACCATAGGATGATCACACGGGTTCCCCGGGATCTCCTTGGACAACACTGGTATATCCTCAGGTGCCCACAACCACTCCACCCATATGTGTATTAAAGTAGCCACCTTAAGTTCCCTTAGTTAATAATAACTCTCACATCTTTCATGAATTCTCTCAAACCAAACCATGTCTACTAGCATAGCAAAGCAGTATATGCACAACGTAGTAACACCCAAGGTTTGAATATAAGACAATAGGTTCCTACCTCATTAACTACTTTCCAAATACCCACATGTTATAAAATCCTACTCATGCAATGTTTGAGGGTTGAAACTAATGCATAAAAACTGGGTAATAAAGGGATATGATCAAAGTGTTACTTGCCTTGCTGACGATCGGAAAACTCTAGAGATTCGTAGTAGCAAGCCTCACACTCCGGAAAATCTATCATGAACAAACAATAACATCAAGAATAAGATGCAAAGGTAAAACCCACAAGAAAATAAGTAAACTGAAAGTCAAGTGAAGAGCTACGATTTGCAAAAAGAATGAATCGAATCGGAGTTACGAAACTCAAACTACGATTAAAAGAAGTTCGAAATCAAATCTGCTTGAAACCAAATTATAAATTTCCAAAATCATGTTCAAGTTGATTATCTGGACAGAGAGGAACAAGACGAAGATTTTGGCGTTGGTTTCACTTGATTTGGATAAACGAGCAAAAAGTAGCGAAGGTTTGAAGATCAGGGACTAATCTGCGATAAAAGTAATTATGGATAGGTCCCTAGCCGAAAATAAAACTAAAAAGAAAAACCTAGTGAACGAACGTTCGCTAACAGAAACTAACAAACGAATTCCTTCGCTAACAGAGAAGAGCGGGTGAATGTTCGCTAATTAGCGAACCCTAAAAATAAAACCGATCTAAACGAATAAACCGAAAAACCGGGGCAGGCGGTTCGGTTTTATACTGGCTCGGGGTCGTTCGGGGCGGAAAAACCAGTGGTGGTGGCGTCTTGCTCCGGCGAGCGGCGGTGGTGGCAGGCGGCGTCGGCGGCGGGAAGCGGCGGGAGGCACCAGCAGCGCGGGCGGCAGGCGGCGGCGTGCAGCTGGTGGGGAGAGAGAGGGGCCAGGGCGGCGCCTTATAAAGGCCGGGGGAGGGGGCCTACTTGGGGGAGGGGCAAAGGCAGGCGGTGGTAGTCTGAGCTGGACTTTCTGGCGGCGGCGCGTGCTGGAGGCGGACTCCGGGGAGGCGGCGACGCGCGTGGGCTGGCTGGGTTTCAGCCCAAGCGGTACGGCATTTTTTAAATAATTTCGCTTGAACGGAAAATTCCAAAATAAAATAAATAAAAATCCTAAAATCCCAAAAACAATTTTCACAGTCCTCTACAAATATTTAGGACAACATGAACATTTTTCTGGGCTTAAATGCAATTTTAAAAATGCAATTTTTCCCTAATTTCTCGAATAAAACCTCAAATAAAATTCAAATAAAATAAATATTTTTATTTCAAATTAAATTTCCATTATTTCCTCTTTTTTGAAGAAGTCATATTATCTTCTCTCATTATTTTATTTATTTTGAAATAATCAGAAAAATAATTTCAAATAAAAATCACTTGGATCCAATTTACCAATTTTGAAAAATTCAAAAATGGATTTAATGAAAACCTCCAACTCTCTCAAATGGTCCTTGAGTTGCTCAAGGTCTCTAGGATCAAAATGTGCAAAGAAAACCAATTCAAAATGCAAGAACCATGGATGCATATGATGACCTAATGATTAACATCCAAATTCAAAATTGGGATGTTACAAACATAGCCCCTTAAGATGAATCTTGCCCTCGAGATTCGGGTTGGCTATCAAATACGTGTGGGTGGTCTTTCCGTAGGTCTTCTTCTCGCTCCCAGGTGGCTACTTCCTTGGTATGGTGTCTCCACTGAACTTTGCAAAATTTAATGACCTTGCTGCGTGTAACTCGGCTAGCAAACTCGAGAATCTTGACGGGTTTCTACTCGTAGGTTAGGTCACTCTCCAATTGAATTGCTTCCAGGGGCACTATATCTCTCAGTGGAATATCGGCCATCTCTGCATGGCACATCTTCAACTGGGAAACATGAAACACATCATGAACACCTAACAAACCTTTAGGTAACTCCAACTTGTAGGTCACTTCTCCCATACGTTCCAAAACTCGGTATGGTCATCCAAACCTCGGGGCTAACTTTCCCTTGACTCCAAATCGTTTAACTCCTTGAAATGGTGACACACGGAGATATGCTCTGTCTCCGATTTCATAGACTACCTCCTTGCATTTAGTGTCGGCATAACTCTTCTGCCTGGACTGAGCTACCTTTAGTCTATCACGAATCAACTTAACCTTCTCTTCAGACTCTTTTATTAAATCAATGGTGTCCCGCACCTCCTTCCATACAAGGCTTCAAAAGGGGCCATCTTCAAACTAGCCTGATAACTGTTGTTATACGAGAACTCTGCGTAAGGCAAATTATCAACCCAACTAGATCCATAATCTAGTGCACAAGCTCTCAACATGTCTTCCAGAATCTGATTGACTCTCTCAGTCTGTCCATCTGTCTGTGGATGAAAGGCTGTACTGAACTCTAGCCTGGTACCCAAAGTCTGGTGTAATTGATTCCAAAACTTCAAGTTAAACTGTGTTCCTCTATCTGATACGATGGTCCTTAGAACTCCATGCAGACATACGATCCTGGTCATATATATCTTGGCCAACTTCACGCTTGTATAAGTGGTTTTCACAGGGATAAAGTGAGCCACTTTGGTTATGCGATCAACTATGACCCAGATGGAGTCATATCCTGATCTGCATGTTGGTCCTTTGAATCCCTTGGTTTCTTGTACATATTGGCTTGGTCTTGACTTTTCCGTGCATGAGTCACGGGAAAACATACACCCCGTCTATTTTCCCCGACATAAGCCCCCGGGTCTGATCCATACGTGTCGCGGGGCATGTTGGGCTAGGCCCAAAAAGTGCATGGACACATGGTAGGAGATGGTTGTGCACGCTGGTTTGCCATGGTGACTAGTCAATCTAACGTCCACTTTGCGTAATTACTGCACATCGCGGGGTCGTGGGACTGTGGCAGTTAAGGTAAAACGACAACTTTCTGAAGCGTCACCCCCCGTTCATCTTTTCCCCCTTAAGAGCAGGGAAAACAGAGCGACATGATTCACCTGTCTCTTGCTCCACTCCCCCACCTTCTTCCTTTGCAAGCCAGGCGACAGTTCCTCGCCTAGTTCTTCCTTCCTCCGTCGTCCTCCCCATCGAATCCTTCTCCCCTCCGTGTCGCCGCAGGAATGGGGAAGAAACCCACAGAGAAGAAGTAGCCGACGACCGCGACGAAGGAAGCCGCCGTCGAGGGAAGCAAGTGGCCGGCGGAGCTGAACAAGAAATGGAGCGAAGACTTTGTCTTCGTCCCGTCTACTTTGAGCGGCCCCGTTCTTCAGGCGAAGCATGGGTATCTATGGGGGAGGACCGTCGAGAAAGGGCATGGAGCGCCTGTAGTTTATGCGGCGGGGAAGGAAGATCCGTCGGATCAGCGCATACTTCATCTGCGGCCTCTGTCCCCCCTTCTCTGAGTTCTTCGAGGCGATCATGAACATCTATGGGTTACACCTCCTCAACTTCACGCCAAATGCAATGGTGACCATGGCCCATTTTGTGCATTTGTGCGAGAATTTCGTCGGAGTGATGCCCAATGTGGATCTGTTCCGGCATTACTTCGTCCCGCGGGTGGAGAGCAAAGTTAACCATTCTGGAATCATCAGCTGGATGCCATGTATGGCGAGGAGGATCTGGGATTACCCCCCTGGGAATAAACGTGAAAGGTGGGATGAATGGAGAGGGGACTGGTGCTGGATCCAAGATAAGGAAGCCCCGGGGTTTTATGAAGCACGGAAGGAGTGCGTCGAGTGCGGCAAGGACTGGAGCGCCAAAGGCCTTACCGAGGATAGGTTGTGCCTGACAATCAACAGGATCACTTGTTTGGCGATTGCCGGGTTAACCATTGAGCACGTGTGGGTAGATTTTCTTCTCCGCCACATCTTGCCACTTCAGGAAAGGGACAGTCCAGCGTGGCTGTATGGTGACTCTATAGATAGGATGCGGTTGCTCCTGGGGTTGGCCAATAACTTGTTAGTTTATGGCCATGGCTGGTTGTGTGACCAACTGTTTGGTCGCTTCGAACTGTTCAAGCTCCCGGCAACCGTCATCCCCCTGAATATCAATTTTGCCCGGGACCAAGTACTAAAATGGATGTCTGACTGCAATGCTGAAGGGGTATCGGGCTCTTGGAAGCTCCCCACTCTGGAGGAAGAGCTCCAGTGGTCGAGCACCCAGGTGGAAAGGGCCACCGGGACTGAAGATGGGATGTATAAACGCACCTCCACTTCGGAGGTGGCGTATATTCTGAAGAGGGTCAAGGAGGACAAGGCTTCCTGCCGTGCGGAGATGGAGAAGGCCACAAAGGCCGAGAAGGGAAAATGGAAAATTGGGGACATAAGTTCTTCCCAGGGCGGCAACGAGGTGCAAGCCACAGAAGATGCTACCGGGGAAGAGCTTGCCGGGGATAATTTTGTCGGGCTAGACGCCCTAGCCATGGCAGCAACAGAGCTCCAGGAGGGAGAGGAGGAGGATGAGGCAGAGGACACGGTGGCGGCCCCTGATGACGATTGGCTCACGCATGGACCGCAAGCCCCCGCACCGGACCCAGATCAGCGTAGCCACAGGCACGCCGCAGCCCGAGGGCGGCGACTTCCAACCCAATGCCATCCACCAAGAGGGTGAAGAAGACCTCCACCAAGTCCACCAAGGTCGAGGTCGCGTGCCGCCAATCCCCTCGTTTGGCTCAGAGCAAGGCCTCCTCCGCCAAGCGGCCAACGGCCGCGGAGGCGGAGTCCAGCCCCCGCTCCGGCTCGAGCACCTCGTAGAGCTCGTCTTCCCCGGAGCTCCTAGCGCCACGGCAAGCACCAAAGCTGCCTGGGAGTTCCAGCCTTCCATCTCTGAAGAGAGGACGGGAGTCCCCTCCTTCCATGGAGTTCAACTTGAACTCCATGCTCATCGCGGAAGAGTAAGGGAGATTTCCCTTTGAGATAGATATCTCTTTGGCAGACTCGAATGCTTTTGTTGACTAACCTCTTGTTCTTGTTGTTGCCAGTAGGGAAGTCAAGGAGTACACGGAGACCCTTATCCCCGAAAGAGGCTCCGGTGCCTTGGGTCGCTGGAGGGCGTGGAGAGCTCGGCCTTGGTGGGGAAGGATGCAGAAGACCCCATGCGGAGCCCCTAGTCCAGCCCTCAGCTCGGGAGCGTAGACTTGGTCCCATCCGCCAGAGGTGATGGGGATGGTCTCCCCGTCTTGCCCGGCGGTGGAGGAGGAGAGGTGATGGAGGACAGGGCCCTCCCCGAGGGGTGCGCTTCCTCTGTCACTCGAGTCGAAGAAACCACCATGGAACCTTCTGTGGTTGAGATTGTGTAGAAGGCTACCGAGCCTACCCCAGTAGAGGACGAAGCTCATGACCCGGCAGTGGCTGTTGCCGGGGAAACAGAGACCCCTGCCCGACAGACCTCCCCAGGAATCTTGCTTAATTCTTCTTTTCTTTCATGCTCTGATTGCTTCCACTGGTTTCTTCATTCGTTCGAGACTTCCATTTCTTTGTTATTCACTGGCCCTTTCATATGCAGCCCCTTAAACCGAGGAACCAGATCTATTGGAGTTGGTGGCTGACATAGGGAGGGATGCCGCGGACGAAGCCGCAGAGCTCGCAGCTGCCGAGGAGCAGGATCTCGCTGCTAGGGATGTACAGGGCTCCTTGGCAGTGACGGGGCATTCTTCAGAGGACACCCGGTAGGGGAAGTGGCCGTTGAGGTGAAAATCCCACTCCAGACCATGGGCCCACTCCCCGCCACCGGGACCGTTGCTGAGATTCCGCCACCCTCCTCGAGTGCACAGGCAATGGTGTTGTTGCCACCCGGAGCTGGAGCCCCTGGCCTATCCCTGACCATGGATGCAGAGCTTGACGAAGAGCTCCAACGCCTCCTGGCTCCGCTTTACCATGGAGCCGGAGAAGCCGATGACTCGGCCGCTGTCACCATGGACTTGTCTTTCATGGAATCCATGGCGGTGGGCGTGAAGGAGATGTAGGCACGGTACCACCAGAAGTGGCAGGCACTTAAGGAGCAGTGTGAGTCTACCAACATGGTGGACCAGAGGCTGAAGGACAAGTGCCTGGAGAACATAAGCAGTTCAAAGTGCTCATGAGGCAGCAAGAGACCCTCCTGATGACGAGGGAGGATGTCATGGCTCGGGAGATGGGCTTGGCGGACCACAAGGCATCTCTAGACGCTAGAGAGTGAGGGATATCCCTCCGGGAGGAGAAGCTTGAAGCCACCCTTCGTGCCAAGGATGAATGCCTAGAGGCTCTGGTGCCGCAACGCACCAAGGAACTGGAAGAGAAGCATGAAGTTGCTCCGAACACCCTTGCCACTGACCATGCTGCCCAGCTGAATAAGCTTACTAAAGATCTGGATGCCACATTCGTCGCCAAGAATGATCTCAACCGGCAGGTGGCTAAGCTGAATGAGGATCTCGCGGAGAGCGCTAAAGAAGTGGAGGCACTCAAAGAGGGAGCTCGACAGATAGAGATCCACTTAACTGATGTGTATTCGCAGCTCTCCTCCAAGACCCAGATACTTGAGACTGCCAATGGCAACATCACGGATATGTAGGTGAGGATCGGCTCGCTGGAGCGGTTGGTGGAGTCCCTCGAGTCCCGACAACAGCTGTTGTCCAAGGATTTGGAAACCGCCAAGCGTCTCTAGCAAGATGCAGAGGACAAGTTGAAGAATCAGGTTGACATGAGCAACCTCTGGATCAAGAGCCTGATTGATATTGCCGAACGCCTTGGCGCTCAAGCTGCGGTGATGGGCATGGACAACCTTGTCTTCTCAGTCAACAAGTAGGAGGTCCCGAGCATCAAGTTGGGGCTCTTCTTCAACGAGCTGATCGACAAGCTGAAGGTGCATGAAGAGGGGAGGACCGACTGCTTCGTGACCGAGTCCTGGAAGCTTGCCCGCAATGCCCTCTTCATGATCCTGAGCAATATCGCGTGCCACCATCCAGAGCTCGACCTCGATGATGGATTCAAGAAGCCGCCAGCAGGTGATGACATCGCGGCGGCCGAGAAGGAAGCTGCTCCCCGCGCCGACAGGGTTCTTCGAATTTAAGCTGTCCCTCCTGGACACCGGACCAAGTATCAGGCCACTGTTGTTTCCACCGGGCCCTGTAATGGAACATGATACCTATTTCGCGTTTAGTCATTCTATCTCTAGTGTTTGTGCGAAACTGATATTTCTAGCTGGATTTTAAATGCGTGTTTATCCCTTTGAGCCCTACACGTTTGCGTTCGGATGCCTGTCGATATCATATTGTTGCGATTGTCGTAAGGGTCCGGCCCTTAACAGTCATCTTGGCGTGGATGCGTCTCGGCAGGTTTTTCCTGAGTAGCTCTCGATGCATCCTCTCGACCCATGAGCATGGCTCTGGACAGGACGATGGTGCAATCAAAGAAACTAGCCAAGGTTCTGTCGCATGAGGGCTTTCACGATACGAATGCTCACTAGGGTTAAGGGATAAAAGACTGCGAGGATTTGAAAGGCATCAATAAGGGGTGATAACGCAAACCTAGCTTTTCTTTCGAGCCCCCTTTTTCCTCTACCGGGTCGCGCTTCTGGGCGCGCCCGCAGCACTTGGAGGAGCAGGATCCAATCAGGTGAGTTCTTTGTTCCCGGCAAGGATCGACATGCATTTCTTGTGGCTGGCGAGCATCAGGGCATAGTATCGGGCTTCCCTGGTCCTCTTCCTTCTCACTCCGCTCCCCTTGAGTCAGTGCAACGGCTGCCATTGCGTGGGTCGTGCCAACGCAGGCAGCCTCACTGAAGTGTGTGTGCCGGGGCATCAATCGACAGAATCATACCAGCGCTTTGCTCAGGATTTCCCAACATGGGGGAAATACTGGACCAAGCGCCGCACGGTAATCGTTGACATCGACAACACCGAGGCTAGAGCAGTTCGACTGCCCATGAGGGGGAGGGGGGGAGGGTGCTCGCGCCCGCACGTCTCGTGCCCATTCTTCGAGGGGCGCCCAGATGGTGGGTGCGCCATATGGGCCGCCGGGAAGGGTCTATCGCCATCAGGGGCAGTCTTCGTCGTAACCGCGGCTATGTCAAGGTGTGGAGACCAATAAAATGGCGCGGGGATGACCCCGCTTTGCTTCTGTGTCTTCATGGGCGCCATGATCGATGACGCCGTCGAAGATGAAGATGGTGGTGAAGATGACGCGCTACGCATGCCTTCAGGTTCGCGCAAGAGAGCTCCTACCTAGTGCGCCAAAAATGTCGCGGGAAATCATGGCCACCTATGGGACCAGGAGGTCCCTTTCTGGTTCGGCAGGGGGCGACGCGTTGCACAAAGAGTAGACGTGCGTGGAGGTAGCACGGCAGAGATCACACGGGCAGAGATCACCCAGGTTTGGGCCGCCACGAGGCGTAAAACCCTAATCCTGCTTTGGTGGATTGGTGGTGGAAAAGATGTTGGTAGTGCATAGTACAATTGCCCGGCAGGGGTTGCCTCAGGCAGCAGCGACTACGCACCTATGGGGGTGTTAGTTATCCAATCTTCTAACCCTTTCTACGGTTGCCATTGGCCTCCTTTTATAGATCAAGGGGTAACCACAGTGGCAAAGTAGTCATTATGCACTGATAAGATAGCAAACAGTGCTATCATACCTAACTCTGCGGGCTGACAGGGCACAGTTAATGCACCGCTTAACGTCACATCGTAGGTTGCCCGGCAAGGCTTGCCGAGCTATCTTGCCAGCTCCGCGCCTGTTCTCTTAACACGTTGCAGGACGGGTGTCATCTCTTTGTTTCTTCTGTAGGAAATGGATGCCATGTGGCTAATGGCTCCCACTGAATCACTTTGCGGCTTGACACCGCACTGATTGATGACGAGGATCTTGGTGGAGTGGTTGGTGAGGCGGTTCTGCCTCCCTGAGCCCCGGCAGTCCTTACCGGGGCGCCTCGGTTGTCTGCTTCTGGGGGTGGCCTCGCCCCTTTCTGGGCTCGCTTCCCCAGCAAGGGAGGCTTCTTCTCTTGACGATTTCCTGATTCCTTGGCTCGTTCTTGGTCCTTCTAATCTGCATGTTGGTCCTTCGAATCCCTTGGTTTGTTGTACATCTTGCCTTGGTCTTGACTTGTCCATGCACGAGTGAGGGGAAAACATATACCCCTGTATGTTTTCCCTGACGCACACACACACAGACACATACACACTTCATGTTGCTCGGAGGTGAATCCGAGCTATGAACGCATGCCCCCAAATAGCTAGGTCTGACATCTCACCGTACCGTAACACAAAACCGAAAGGAGTACATCAACCCCCCCTTTGCTTCCGATCAATGTGGACCATGTGCGGGCCCACAAATGTGTACTTCTGGCGTTACCAAATCACAAATTTGATGTGGCACATGTGCATCGCAAATTAACCGGGCATCCCTGACCCCACGGAGGTTCATCTAGTGTAAAATAGTACTATGCCCCCCCACACACACTTTGAGTCGGTGGGAGGGGGCATCTCACCAAGGCGTATTGTAAGACTGACCAAGAAGAATCACCACCTTGGTCATATAACCTCCCTTGTTTTTGGGTGAAATTCATGCACTGGCGTTCCACACGTGGCCCCACAAAATAGGCTAGCTTGTTGCCGATAACCACGCGAGGGAGTGCCTGAAGACAACCATTGCATGCATGTGGCCCAAACTTATGTATGAAGTGTCATGTGGTATTTGAATATACACTACTACATGTTGCTGCTAATGCGACACTACGATCAGAGACCCTTCGACAAAACTGTGTGAGATGCAATAATCACAAACGGTGGTGTAAAATAACCGTCAAAAAAGGTGCAAAACGTTTGTGATGACGGATGCATCAAACACGGTTCAAATTTTAGTTGCGTGTGCGATGCAGGGCATACGGTTTAGTTCAATTAACTGTTTGCGATGTGGCAGAACAAAAGAAACGGGCAACCAGATGAAGGCGTGTGCGATATACAGCTTATGGTTCACTCGGATGAACTATTTGTGATTAGGCAACACAACAGAAATGGTCAGCCAGATCAAGGTGTGTGCGATATATGACATACGGTTCACTCGGATGAACTGCTTTCGATTAGGCAACGCAACCGAAACGGTTCAACCAGATCAAGGTGTGTGCAATGGAGGGCATACAGTTCATTCTGATAAACTGTTTGTGTTGAGCCAAGAGAACAGAAACGTTTCATATAAACAAGATGTGTGTAATATGCGGTAAACATCCAATTACATAGGTGGCTAATACACACATGACATTTCCACACACCAAAGTAAACTATTACATGCATAATTAACTAGGATAAACGATCATCTGATTATCATCTACTTCTTGTGCTAGCTCAATGTTCCTTATATGCTAAGTTTCCCTTAATTGATGGAATTTTATGAACACACCACTGTTTCCCGCCATTTCCTCACCGGTTTCCCGCCACCCAGTGATATTGCGCATAAACCTAGGAAGCACACGACGCACGGAGGCAGCAAGCACAACCTGTAGCACATCCACCTTTTCCAAGCATGCCTACCCACAAAAGTGCCGCCTCTGCCATCAACCTCGTGGACGAGGAAAATGAGCAGGCACCATGGCCTGTCAAGGCTGAGGCGCTCCCCGGCAACGCGATGGACGATGTCGTGATGCGCATCATGGCCAGGGTTCAGGAGACCCTTGGCGCATGGCGCTTCAGCACCATGGATCAAGATTGGCATGTCAGCGCCGACAGGCTGCAGCTCGCCGCACAACATGATCGATGGCGCACCACAGAGCAAGCTAGGCATGTCTGCGCCTATAGGCTATGGCTCGCCGCATGGCGAGACATTTGGAGCACCGCAGAGCGAGAGGCACGGCGCGCTGCACAGCAAGAGCGGATCCATCGGCGCTTTTCCTGCTATCGACATGGCGTCACAGCTGGGTACATGTCCCGTCAGTATACCCATTCCTCGCTAGGAGTGGGCATAGGCCCTCTGCGCCATACTAGCACCAGAGGCCGGCAACGCCGTACTTGCACCAGACGCCTGCCACACTATTCACATGGGTCACGCCGTTCGCCTTGTCCGTGGACTGCTCGATGCCAATGCGCTGATCGGTAGGCTCGACCGCCTCCTTGGCCCAGGTGTCCGCCTAGGCGTGGTAGAGGAACATGGCCATCGCATCCTTGAGTTGGTGATCTCCGACGAAATAGCCAACTTGGAGCTCGAGATCGCGCTCCAGATGTACCGCGAGCGTGTCGACCTCTTGGACGAACGCCTGCACGAGTTCAGGTAGAGCCAAGAGCTATCGTAGGCAAGGGCTGCTGGTCATGGTCTCAAGGACGCGTTTTATTTTGTTGAGTCGTTTCGACGTGGATAGCTACGTATTCACATCAATCATAGTATTGCTCTATTTATTGCTCTCATTCAATGTGTGTACTCTGTTTTCTATCTATTTTTCTCACACACATTGAATTGCATTCTCTCTCTCTCTATATATATGTGTGTGTGTGTGTGTGTGTGTGTGTGTGTGTGTGTTCTGTCGGTGGCACGCTGGAGCTTATTGGCCCACCTCCATGCAGCGATGAGGCGCCCAATGCCTATGACCTTCCTCGCGAAGTACCCGTCTTCGTACACCTCCTCCGCACGACGACGCGCCCGCGCCCAAAGCTCCGTCGCCTCCTTTTTCTAGGTAGCATCATGGGCTTCATAGTCCGCCTGGTACCTGGCTGCCTCCTCTACCATCTCCTTCTTGAATGCCACTTGCCCGGCTTTCTGAGCCAGTGGCAGTGACTTCCACAGACAAAGGTTGTACTGGCTCCAAAACCAATCCAAACATGGGGGGTCCGGCGCAACCTCGTCCAGTGGCATGTAGGGGTCCTTGTCGCTGCTATTCGAGTGACCGTCATTGGGGGGCAGCGACTCCTTGTCGGCGCATAGGCAGACCGGCGGCGCCATGTCAGAGATTTGAGAGAGATAGGGCGAGCGAGGGGAGGATGTAGATGAGAATGCAGGTGGGACGACGTGAGCAAGATAGTATTTATTGGTGTCCAGAATCTAGATCGACGGGAACAGTACCCACGCTGGTCGCCGGAATTTACGAGTACTGTAGTTTGAATTACACATGATTCCCGCAGCAAAATCCGTGTGTGAACATAATAGCTGACGGTTTCCAATACAAAACCGTGTGTGATTAATGATCCCAGCCACTCACCTACCAAACCTCGAGCAGTGAGATAGAGTGCCTATTGTGTGGGGGTCATTTGTCTTTACAGATCTTTACATTTTCTTTTTTGAACACCAGAGATTTACATCGTCTGATGATTTTGTAACTCGCACACAAGTACACAAAAATATGTTTTTTCAAATTGTTATGGTTACCCGTTGCATGTAGATGTAGTTCAAATTTGAATTACGGTCATTAAATGGCTAGCAAATCACTTAAATATCTTTAAAAGGTCAAATGAACCTGAAATTTTCCAAATTTTCACATGAGGTTGAATTAGTGCACGTTAAACATAGAAAAAAATTGAAGGTCGTAAGAGGAAGCTGTCTCCCCTTCATCATCAAACATGCATTGTTCCCTCTCGGAACCACGAACCTTCTAGTGAGTTGCTTCAATTTGTGAGGGGGGTGTGTCCAAAATTTTGTCAAACAGGCCAATTTTTTTACCACATCATCTTGGTGGGATGACATTACAACAAGCAAGGTGTCATGTTTGAATTGTTTGGAATTAAATGACATGGCACTCCATGCATGTGCCCATGTCGTGAGACTAATATGTTTGAAAATTCCTTCTAATGTACTGCACATGGAATTAACTCGCACACAAGTACACAAAATATGATTTTTCAAACCGTTATGGTTAGCCGTTACATGTAGATGTAGTTCAAATTTGAATTACGGTCATTACATGGCTAGAAAATCACTTAAATGTCTTTAAAAGGTCAAATGACCCCTGCAATTTTCCAAATTTTCACATAACAGTTGTATTAGTGCACGTTAAATGTAGAAAAAAATTTGAAGGCCATAAGAGGAAGCTATCTCCTGTTCGTCATCAAAAATGCATTGTTCCCTCTCAGAACCAAGGACCTTCTAGTGAGTTGCTCCGGTTTCTGACATGGGTGTGTCCAAACTTTCGTCAAACAGGCCAATTTTTTACCACATCATCTTGGTGGCATGACATTACATCAAGCAAGGTTTCTTGTTTTTCTGATCATTTTTTAATTTTTGGGAATTAAAATGCCATGGCACTCCATGCATACATATGCATGTGTCCATGTCGTGAGACCAGTATGTTTGTAAATTCCTTCTAATTTACTGCACATGGAATTAACTCGCACACAAGTAGACAAATATGATTTTTCAAACCGTTATGGTTAGCCGTTGCATGTAGATGTAGTTCAAATTTGAATTACGGTCATTAAATGGCTAGAAAATCACTTAAATGTCATTAAAAGGTCAAATGACCCCTAGAATTTTCCAAATTTTCACATTACAGTTCTATTAGTGCATGTTAAACGTAGAAAAAAATTTGAAGGCCGTAAGAGGAAGCTATCTCCTGTTCGTCACCAAACATGTATTGTCCCCTCTCGGCACCACGAGCCTTCTAGTGAGTTGCTTTGGTTTATGAGGGGGTGTGTCCAAACTTTCGTCAAATAGGCCAATTTTTTTACCACATCATCTTACTTGCATGACATTACATCAAGCAATTTTTCATGTTTTTTTGATCGTTTTTTTAATTTTTTGGAATTAAAATGCCATGGCACTCCATGCATACATATGCATGTGTCCATGTCGTGAGACCTATATGTCTGAAAATTCCTTCTAATTTACTGCACATGGAATTAACTCGCACACAAGTACACAAAAATATGTTTTTTCAAACCATTATGGTTAGCCGTTGCATGTAGATGTAGTGCAAATTTGAATTACGGTCATTAAATGGCTAGAAAATCACTTAAATGTCTTTAAAAGGTCAAATGACCCTTAGAATTTTTCAAATTTTCACATTACAGTTTTATTAGTGCATGTTAAATATAGAAACAATTTGAAGGCCATAAGAGGAAGCTATCTCCCGTTCGTCATCAAACATGCATTGTTCCCTCTCGGAACCACGAGCCTTCTAGTGAGTTGCTCCGGTTTGTGAGGGGGTGTGTCCAAATTTCGTCAAATAGGCCAATTTTTTTACCACATCCTCTTGGTGGCATGACATTACATCAAGCAAGGTTTCATGTTTTTCTGATCATGTTTTAATTTTTTGAAATTAAAATGCCATGGAACTCCTTGCATACATATGCATGTGTCCATGTCGTGAGACCACTATGTTTGAAAATTCCATCTAATTTACCGCACATGGAATTAACTGGCACACAAGTACATAAATATGATTTTTCCAACCGTTATGATTAGGCGTTGCATGTTAATGTAGTTCAAATTTCAATTACGGACATTAAATGGCTAGAAATCACTTAAATGTCTTTGAAAGGTCAAATGACCCCTATAATTTTCCTAATTTTCACATTATAGTTGTAGTAGTGCACATTAAATGTAGAAACAATTTGAAGGCCGTAAGAGGAAGCTATCTCCTATTCGTCATCAAACATGTATTGTTCCCTCTCGGAACCATGAGCCTTCTAGTGAGTTGCTCCGGTTTGTGAGGGGGGTGTATCCAAACTTTCGTCAAACATGCCAATTTTTTTACCACATCATCTTGCTGGCACGACATTACATCAACCAACGTTTCATGTGTTTCTGATCTTTTTTAATTTTTTGGAATTAAAATGCCATGGCACTCCATGCATACATATGCATGTGTGCATGTCGTGAGACCAATATGTTTGAAAATTCCTTCTAATTTTATGCACATGGAATTAACTCGCACAAATGTACACAAATATGATTTTTCAAACCGTTATGGTTAGCCGTTGCATGTAGATGTAGTTCAAATTTGAATTACGGTCATTAAATGGCTAGAAAATCACTTCAATGTCTTTATAAGGTCAAATGACCCCTGAAATTTTCCAAATTTTCACATGACAATTGTATTAGTGCACATTACACGTAGAAAAATTTGAAGCTTGTAAGAGGAAGCTATCTCACATTCGTCATCAAACATGCATTGTTCCCTCTCGGAACCACGAGCCTTCTAGTGAGTTGCTCCGGTTTGTGAGGGATGTGTGTCCAAACTTTCGTCGCACATGCCAAATTTTCTACCACATCATCTTTGTGGCATGACATTACATCAACCAAGGTTTAATATGTTTCTGAATTTTTTTTAATTTTTTGGAATTTAAATGCCATGGCACTCCATGCTTAATTGTGTCATAGCCGTTAGACCAATATTTTTGAAATTTTCTTCCAATTTACTGCACATGGAATTAAATCGCACATAAGTACACAAAATATGACTGTTCAAACCGTTATGGTTAGCTGTTGCATGTACATGTAGTTAAAATTTCAATTACGGTCATTAAATGGCTAGAAAACCACTTAAATGTCTTAAAAGGTCGAATGACCCCTGAAATTTTCCGAAATTTGACATGACAGTTGTATTAGTACTACAAATTTTCTCGTACATTTAAAACACCATCCGTTGCCACATTACTCCAAATTCATCTTTCACAGCTAATAAAAAAATATGCACAACATCACACACAGTTGTTTTCTAGGAACCCTTTGCAATGAAAATATCTAGTTCTATTTAAGTCTTCCTCCTTAAGCTTCGTCAGCTCGTCTGCTCCAGTGCCGGCAACCCCTGAATCCATGAATCTCAATCCCCATTCCCACACCCCCTTCTTGCAAAGATGACACCATGGAAACTCTTCGTGAAGGCCCGTACGATGGTTGTGTCCCCTCCGAGTGCAGTCGCCTGCGCCGAGAGTGCGGCCGCCTACACCGAGAGTGTTGCCGCATCCGCATTGAGCACCACCACTTCCGCCGAGAGGGAGTCTACGGCAGCCGGGACGTCTGCAGCCGCTACTACAACGGCGGCTGCAAACACCGAGAGCGCTCGCGCTGCCGTTCGTGCCGCCGATGTCGCCCAGGCCCAGGTCGAGGCCATCCACGCCAAGATCAAGTATGCACACGCGAAGATATTCCACGCCATCTCGGACTCCAGCATGCAACCCACGTCCGAAAGCGGCGGTGGTCATGGAGTACCTACTTCCTCATGAGGTCATCGAGCGGGAGCTGGAGATGCAAGAGGCGGCAGAGATCAAGGAGCACCGGGTGGAGGAGTTGCGCGTGGCGGAGGTCGAGGTAGAGAAGAGTCTGTCCATCGAGGAATCAGCGGTGGAGTACCAACGCGAGCTTTGGCACAGTCACTACTATGAGTACTACAACCTTGAGGGCGGCGTCGAGGATGAGGACGAGGATGCGGCCGACTTCAGCAGGGGGGGCGTGGAGTCCACCAATGGCGGCATGTCGCCAGGACAAGTCATCGACATCTCATCTCACACCGGCGATGCATAGGCCGGCGCGACAGTGGATTTGTTAAAATTATGCATACTTAGGCTTTGTTTTTAATGCTGGTCTTTTGTTAGAGCAATGTTTAGGTCAACTAGCTCCGTTTAATTACTAAAATTGCTCGATTCAGTAAGTTTGGTCTGTCTGTTGTACGCTCTTTTGTGTGCCCAAATTAGCAAGCGATATTAAATTATGCAATGACATACCTGGGAAATTTCCACCAAAATTTGAATGATCAAACTCATCCCATGCACGTAAAGCAGAAGAATCATTTTTGATGCACACAATCATTCAAAGTGAATGGTCCGACGGCACCGCGTGCAAAGTTTCCCTCCACATTTCCAAAATTTTGGCCTACTGCCAAAATATCTACCCCGCCCCCTCCCCCCTTCCCACCCCCTCTTCTCCCTGACCACAAGGTACATTCCCCTGTTTCCTCCTTCCTTCCTTCCTTCCTTCCTAAGCTATAGCCGCTACCTCGTTCTCGCCATCTCGCATCCTACCGTCGAGGTCGCCATGGTCTTATTCAAAGACCTCTCCACTGGTTCCTCCTCCGGTGACGACTCCTTCACCAGCTGGGTATGCCTCTCTTCTCTCTCTTGGGCTATGACTTGGAATGAAGGATTTTTACCTGGCGGTCGATTTGAGTCACTTCTTCCTCTTGTAGCTCCCTAGGACCATCAGTGGTAATGAATGAGCCGGGTGGCTGAAGATCTATCTACTCGTTGTCACCATCAATATCCATGCGTGAAGCTAGTTGTGTTTGAATCTGTGGACAGTTGGAGGAAGTTTCTGGCATGTGCAGAGAAGGCTCGACCCTCTTTCGTTGTTACAAATCATTTGTTAGATGTGATTCAGACATCGTCACGGTCCCACGCATCCTAAGACAGTGTCACAGTTTGTACCTAGTATCTAAAATTGTTGCCATCTCATCAGCGGTGCCATTAGAAAACTATTTGGCACCACTTCAGCAGTTTGTGCAGCCAACTCTGGTCCACACATCTGAGCAGACAAACAGTAAAATACTAAATCTTTATGTCATGAAGGAACTGGGCATCGGAGCAACAAGGTGCTTCAGAGTCCGGGTCCCTGATTTTTTTCTGCTGCATCGGCTCGCCAGTGCAGGGCACCGGTGTGAGATGTAGCAACAGTTGTATTTACACCAGTTTTGGCATACATAGTGGACGACCTTAGTTCTATTAGTTCTATGTTACTAAATTTGTGCATGTACACACCTGTTAGTATCAATTTGCTATCATCCAAACATTGTTGCTATGCTATTGCAGTTATATTTACCTTCCTCATAAAATGTTCAATTTGTTATTTATTGTACATGAGTAAGAACTTGTAGTGTTGTTGTAGTTAATTATAGCTTCTGATGTTCCAAAATTTGGTTGTTGTCTCAGTAGCAATTAGTTCATTTGCACATTGATCTTTTTGAGAAGATATGTCATAACTAACATGTTTCTTTAGTTTTCCAAAATAAGCATTGGTGATTTTCTATGTTGCTATAAACCCATTTCCCCTAGAATTGTTACTGATCTAGTTTTAAATATTATAGGATGAATGGAAGGGTTCTTACTTGGAGTGTGTTCATTTAGAGTGGACACAATCTTTGAAGATGTGCCTAGCGAAGCTCTGGAGCATGTATGAGGAAGAGAAGAGAGAAAGTGTTGTCAACGCTGAAGAATATTTGAAGATGCGAGATAAAAATAGGAAGGTGTAGAATGAGCTCAGATTTTTTAAATCAGACTTTGCTAAGATGGTGTTGGCGATGGAGGAGGCACATTCCCAGTTGGCCGGTGCAAAACAGGTTCTTACTGAACTGAAAGCAGAGGTGGATAAGACGAGTCTGGATTATCTCGATTAGGGAAATGAATATATTGTTCTAATATTGTTCTTATGAAGTTGAACTAGCTATATGTTGTACTGTGCTGTTTTCATGTAGCTATCGTACTGTCATGTTAAAATTTATTTATGTTCCTGATATGAAATTGGCAAACAACTGTTCGATATGAAATGTGGTTTTGCATAATACTGGAGTTATTAATTGTAAACTAATAAACCTGCTAAATGTGTGATGGAACTTTGCAAACGGTTCTAGCAGTAAGAGCGCTTGTGATGGATAGCCCAATGCCACACAGTTTTCTTCATCAAATCATGTGTGGTGTAGTTGATAAAAGCAAACAGTTAACCAAGGTAGAGCGTGTGTGATAGTTACACCTTTCACACACGAGCCTACACATAAAACTGTGTGGGATGAACATACGAACGGAAACGTTTTCCCTGGATTGATTGTGTGGGATTTACATAAGAACGGAAATGTATTCCTTGGATTGACTGTGTGTGATATACATATGAACGGAAACGTTTTCCCTGGATTGACTGTGTGGTATGTACATAAGAACGGAAACGTATTCCTTGGATTTACTGTGTGTGATATACATATGAACGGAAATGTTTTTTCTAGGATTCACCGTGTGGGATGTACATACGAACGGAAATGATTGGGTTTTGATTCCTCGCCCGATCGCACGCGAGCTCATATTGCCCCAGCCTGTGTCCCAGGAGGGCCTATCCCCGACGATTTCTGGGTCATGTGGGAAGGACCCCCTATCACCCACACTCACTTGGCGACGGTTTCAAATGCCGTCGTGGAAAGGGGTTAAAAACTGTTTGTATAGCATCGACGCGTACCAGTGATACCCAATGCACAACTTTGATGTGGTCGTGTGCTTTTTGAACCGGAAAGTCCCCAGACGTAGCAAGGGTTCATGATGCATATTATACTATATATATAGTGATTCATGTGTATGCGAGCCCTCAAACTTAGGTCTCAAATCTCACCATGATTGACGTACGACTATATGGTAACGCGAACCAAGAGAAGAAGAATCCACCCTGCTAAGCTCTCTCGCGTTGTTGGTCGAAGTGATGGACGTCCACGCGGGCCCATGAATATATAGGCCGTCGATGATAACCAAGTGAGGGAGAGTGTCCAAAGACAAACACTCCATGTATATATGTGCCTCAAACATATGTATGGGCATGCATGATACATTCATATATGTTTGAATATCAAAAGCACAACATTTTGATGTGGCGCTTGCATGCGTCAAAAAAGCATAGTCCCCACACATATCTAGTTCATGATGCGTCGCGTGCTCGCCCGCCCCCACTTCGACCCAGTGGGAGGGATTCGTGCATACACATGTGCGCGAAGTATACAGTTGCATGTACCGAACCGTATAAGACGAACCAAAATTTAATCCCCTCCTAATTATAAGTCAAATTAATCTCTATCGTTCTCGGTCGAAGTGATTGACCAAGCGGGAACACTGAGATGGACGAAGCATCTCGCTGATAACTCTGTGAGTGAGTGCTAGAGGACAACCACCATCGCTTGCTTGTGGGCCGAACACATGTATGGAGATGTGTGGTTGTGATGTTTGAATACCATAATTAATATATATGTAGAACTTTGATGTGGCACCTGCCTCGGAAACCTTTAAGTCCCCCACACGAACCGAGGTTCATGACACGTAGTATAAATATGTTGCCCCCTCCCCTCTTCAACGCGTAATATATACTCCTATGTACCGTAACACAACTCGAAAATAATCCTCCTTTGTTCGTCAAATTACTTTCTCGTTGTGTCATATATTAGATGGACGATGACCTCGCAGGCCTATGGAGGGAAGAGTCACAGGCGAATGAGTGACAACCATCGCCTGCATGTGGCCCAATGTGTTGGTGATGTTCTTAATACCCAATATGCACAACTTCTTTGCGGCACCTGCCTCGGAAACTGAGAAGTCCTCACACGGAGCAAGATCGATTCATGACGTGTGTGTAGTATATATGTCATGCCCCGACCCCCTCCTCCCCTCTTAGACGCGTACTATATACTCCTACCGCAACAACCTCCTTGCTGGTCAAAGTGATGGAGGACAACCTCGCGGGCTCACGGATGGAAGCATCGCATGTGAGTGAGTGTCCTATATGACGCATAGTATTGCCCCCGACCACCCTCTGCAACGCGTACTATATATATACTCCTACCGTACGTATAACAAACACCAAAAAATGACCATCCTTGTTGGTCAAATTAACCTCTCTCGCCGCATGTTATAGTGCTGGATGGTGACCTCGTGGGCCCACGCGAGTGAGTGTCCTATGACCACCGCGTGCATGTGGCCGAAAGATGCATGTCAATCTTTTTCAGCAGCGAACATGCGACCAAAGGAGTTTAGTGTTGAAAATTTAAAAAATAGATAACATCTATTTGTTTTTATACATTGATTGATTTCCTGCGATTTAAATGTGCAGAAATCAAATTTGATCTACATGAGACCCGCGATAGTGCACGAAAATGGATTGCAAAATCATATGTGTACGTGTTCCTGGGTGCATGTTTAGTCTCCATGCAAGATATTTCTAACATCTAGAATCTTGATTTTAAAATCTAATAAATCCCAAACTAAGTCGAAACTCATGAAACTTATCGTGCTGTCATATGGACACCAATAGACTATGATAATTTTTTTCAGATTTGAGACAAGTTTTGATATAATCTTCTTACATACAGGAAATTATAAATAATTATCATCCAATATAGCAAATGAACTCTTTATTCGAACCTTGTGCTTTAGACCAGCAATGTAAGTGCAGTGCTTCAGTTAAGCAATAAAGTGATCGAATTATAATCATCAAAAAGGAAAAATCAATATAATACGTGCCGCAAGCGCGTCCCGTGTGCCGTACGAGCATGCATGAGTTGACGAGACGCATGCTAGCAGGAAGACCGGGAGGCCGAGGCATGCGCGTGTTCGCTACACACTCATAGTGGGGCATGCTGGTAGCTGTGTGAAATGACGGTAGGCATGCCAGCAGTCCGTTGTGCAGTGAGCCAGCCCTTTGACCGCTGCCCACCTTGCTCCCACTGCTCCATATTAATGTCGTGATGAGGACATCAATACAATTGTTACACCCATAGCCCGTACTACTACATATACTGGACCAATTACTATAGCTCGCGCACACCAAGTAAATTATCAGGTACTTTCGTTTGTTGGTAATGATTCTAATGTTCATGAGAATATCATGCTGCCTAAATTGGATACATTTGTTTTGCTTACAAATGAAGGGCCTGGCATGGATAAGAGGGATGAACACTGTAGCAAGACCAAGCATGGAGATGATGGCATGCACAAGGGGAACAAGAATGGAGTTGCAAGTGATCATTTCAGGACTTTGAAGCCACCATAAGGAGTGCATGAATCCTTGGAAAAAATATACAAGATGCCACTTCATAAGTTTCGTCCAGAGGCTATTCTAGGTGCTGCATCACCTTATTATTGGGCCAGGCCCATGTAAATTCAAAATACTTAAGTATAGGCTATTTTTAGAGTCCGTATGTGTGGGGAAACAAGATTTAGGGTTGATTTCGGACCCGTCCTCCAAGGGCCACGAAATTGCCCCCTGTTCCTCCATATACACAGCCCTTAGGGCGCCGTTTAGACTTTGGGTTTTGTTTAGATTAAAAGTTCGCCATGGATGCAACTTCGCGTACTTCGTTTGTGTTCAACGACCAGACCAAGACGTCACAGAACCCCACCTTGATCAATACAGCTTTCATATTATATTTGCAATATCCATATTTCAATCTCAGTTTCTTGCTTGTTCTTCGTTTGCTTGCAGGAAATAGACCCTCGTGGTCAAGTTGATTGTGCTCCGGCGTGGTCAATAACATCTCGGAGTTTGTTAAGAGGTTGATAAGGCGCGACGTCCTCGCACATTCGTAATCGGATCGTCAAAGTCTACTCCACCTAAATGATAATCACCTTCTCCTCGAAAGACGGGACAACCTTGCCTCTATCAAGTGGTATCTGATTTCTAGGTTGCTCAGTGAGATTTTACAGTTTTTCATTGTTTAGATCGAGTCTGTACTTCATACCTATAGTCCACGAAAAAGCCAAAAAATAGGATTAGTTCATCATATCTGGACCAATCTGAGCCTTTGCATAATCTTTTTAGGGTTTTGCTTTGTTGAATTTGCGGTTGCATCATCATGTCTAGTTGCTGGTCTTAGCGTCTAGTCCTTTAGAGTTTCGAGTTCTGTCACAGTTTGTCACACTGTCGCTGCACCATCTTCATCGCTGCTGCCATATACCACCACCACTGCCATATCCCACCACCGCTTCAATATACCACCACCGCTTCCATATCCCACCAACGCTGCCATATCATACCACTGCTACCATATACCAGCACCGCTGCCATATCCCACTAACACTGCCATATGCTTCCACCATATACCCACCACCAATCCGAGTTCTTTTCATATTAGGTTTGTTTTCGAGATCCATCTATGTTAGATCCTGGGCTCCGCAGACCCTTGAGAGGTTCGAACACTGGGGTGCGTACGAAGAACTCCTTCTTCCCAACCTGCTAGCCCAATGATTCCAAAGCCTAGCTTGATGAACCCAAGAGACAAGAGACACAACAGTTTATCTTGGTTCGGGCCACCTTGCGGTGTAATACCCTACTCCAGCTTTGTGGTGGATTGCCTCGAGGGGCTGAGGATGAACTAGTATAGTGGTTGAACAGCCTCAGGAGGTGATGTTTTCTTGAGCTCAGTGAGCTAGTCGGTGTGAGGATGGTCTGAATGATGCGATCCCTCTCTCGAGTGGTGGCTAAGTCCTATTTATAGTGGCCATGGTCCTCTTCCCAAATGTAGGCTGGAAGGGATCCCACAACGGCTAAATTCAAAGGGAGAAAACCAGTACAGGTTATCCCGACAAAAGTAGTCTTTGCCTGCAAAGGCTCTGGTGGTGACGCTATAGAGGGCTTCGCGATGACCTCCATCCTGTCGTCCTGGCGGTCTTGATCTCGTTGCACCAATATGGAAACCTTTGCCTAATTCCTCAAGACTCCGCGCCTGCGCTTGCCTCTTTGGCACCAAAGGGGAAACTGGTACACTGCGCCCGCTGGCGCCCGCCTGGCCTTGGTCGGCATGGCTCACGTCATGTGAACCCCGCGAGGTGCACCTTGCATTGATATCTCCGCTCCTTGGGAGCCAGCCTAGTGAGGCTGCCCCCAAGGAGGTCTTGGTGTCGTCCCCCTCGCGAGGGTTGATGCGAGCACGAGCCATGACACGAGCACGAGCTGGAGCTCTCGAGAATGAGGTGACTTCATTCCTTAGTGATATCACGTATGACCCACTTGAGACATGGCTACTACCTCAAACGCAGATGTTTTATGTGCTTAGGTACCAAGGAACTAGCCTAGAAGGAGCTACGGTGCGAGATGGACATCAAGAGCATGAAGAGGATCCACACCCGCCAGGACGAGTGGCACTACTGCCGGCGAGCGGTACTACCGCTGAAACCCTCCAAGCAGTACTACCGCTGGGCTCCCGCTCCACTGCTGCTCAAACCGACAAATCCCTGTGTTCGCATGACCCGGGCCCAGTACTACCGCCTGTGCAAGCGGCACTACCGCTTAAACGGTACTACCGCGCGATGTCCGGTACTACCGCCCTGCCTATGCGCACAGAACGGGTCTAGGGCCCATGTATCCCCCTTTCACTTACCCTTTCGTGGATTTTAGACTATATATACTCCCCTACCTCATCCTAGCGAGGGTTAGCATTGGTTTAGCTCATTTTAGAGATAGAGCATTGCTCATCCACATCGGATCTACTCCATGAGAGAGACCGCGGCCTCTACAGAGAAGATCCCTTTGGATTCAAGACCTCCTTGCGGAGAAGACCATCAAGACCTCCTCACGGAGAAGACCGGTTACCGTGTATCGTCCATTGTTGACTTTGGATCTTGTATCTCCTATCGTGTTTCGAGGATCTAGCACTTGTGTGATCATTCTTGTTGGTTTGAGTGTCTCTCTTGTGTTTCCCCCATGTTTTCCCTCGTTTCCCTCCTCATGTTCTTCCTGTTCATTGCGGGATCCGCTCCTTTCGTGAAAGATCGGCCGATTAGGGTTCCTACCCTACATCATGTTGGTATCATGAGCCACGTTTATCACGATTTTGGAGCCCCCCCGTTGTGTTGCTAGCCTAGTTTTTGTTGATTTTGTCCATAGTTCGAAAATTCCCCACAAATATAGCCCCAATTTTTTTGTGATTTGTTGGTGTGTTGAAATTTGGTTGGATTTGATCCATGGATTTGCCTTGTTACTAGTGGATCAAGCATCTCCCCAATTTTCTCCACTTTCCATCCACGTAATCAGCTGTACTACCGCCCCACCGAGCGGCCCTACCGCTTAAGTATCACAAGCGGTACTACCGCCCACCCAAGCGGTACTACCATCCCTCCCAGTTTCATTCAAAACCGATTGGAATGTTTGCCTAGACCATCAACCAATTCCGCATCGCTGCTACCTCTTGAGCATTGCGTTGGTTTTCCCCGAAGAGGAAGGGATGATGCAGCAAAGTAGCGTAAGTATTTCCCTCTGTTTTTGAGAACCAAGGTATCAATCCAGTAGGAGGCTACGCGCGAGTCCCTCGTACCTGCACAACACAAATAAATCCTCGCAACCAACGCAAATAGGGGTTTTCAATCCCTATAAGACCACTTACGAGAGTGAGATCTGATAGATATGATAAAGATAATATTTTTGGTATTTTTGTGATAAACATGCAAAGTAAAATAAAGGCAAAGTAAATAACAAAGGAAATAACTAAGTAGTAGGAGATCAATATGATAAAGATAGACCCGGGGGCCATAGGTTTCACTAGTGGCTTCTCTCGAGAGCATAAGTATTCTACGGTGGGTGAACAAATTACTGTTGAGCAATTGACAGAATTGAGCATAGTTATGAGAATATCTAGGTATGATCATGTATATAGGCATCACGTCCGAGACAAGTAGACCGACTCCTGCCTGCATCTACTACTATTGCTCCACTCATCGACCGCTATCCAGCATGCATCTAGAGTATTAAGTTAAAAACAGAGTAACGCCTTAAGCAAGATGACATGATGTAGAGGGATAGACTCATGCAATATGAAGAAAACCCCATCTTGTTATCTTCGATGGCAACAATACAATACGTGCCTTGCTGCCCTTACTGTCACCGGGAAAGGACACCGAAAGATTGAACCCAAAGCTAAGCACTTCTCCCATTGCAAGAAAGATCAATCTAGTAGGGCAAACCAAACTGATAATTCGAAGAGACTTGCAAAGATAACCAATCATACATAAAAGAATTCAGAGAAGATTCAAATATTATTCATAGATAGACTTGATCATAAACCCACAATTCATCGATCTCAACAAACACACCGCAAAAAGAAGATTACATCGAATAGTTCTCCACAAGAGAGGGGAAGAACATTGTATTGAGATCCAAAAAGAGAAAAGAAGCCATCTAGCTACTAACTATGGACCCGTAGGTCTAAGGTAAACTACTCACACTTCATCGAAGAGGCTATGGTGTTGATGTAGAAGCCCTCCATGATCGATGCCCCCTCCGGCGGAGCTCCGGAACAGGCCCCAAGATGGGATCTCGTGGATACAGAAAGTTACGGTGGTGGAAATAGGGTTTTTGCTCTGTATCTGATCGTTTGGGGGTACGTGGATATATATAGGAGGAAGGAGTACATCGGTGGAGCAATAGGGGTCCCACGAGGATGGAGGGCATGCCTAGGGTAGGCAGGCGCGCCCCCTACCTCATGGCCTCCTCTCTTGTGCCTTGACGTAGGGTCCAAGTCTCCTGGGTCTTATTCGATGAGAAAATCACGTTCCCGAAGGTTTCATTCTGTTTGGACTCCGTTTGATATTCATTTTCTTCGAAACCCTAAAACAAGAAAAAAAACAACAATTCTGGGCTAGGCCTCCGGTTAATAGGTTAGTCCCAAAAATAATATAAAAGTGGATAATAAAGCCCAATAATGTCGAAAAAAGTAGGTAATATAGCATGGAGCAATCAAAAATTATAGATATGTTGGAGACATATCAAGCATCCCCAAGCTTTATTCCTGCTCATCCTCGAGTAGGTAAATGATAAAAACATAATTTTTGATGCGGAGTGCTACTTGGCATAATTTTAATGTAATTATTCTTAATTGTGGTATGAATATTCAGATCCGAAAGATTCAAGACAAAAGTTCATATTGACATAAAAATAATAGTACTTCAAGCATACTAACTAAGCAATTATGTCTTCTCAAAATAACATGGCTAAAGAAAGTTATCCCTACAAAATCGTATAGTCTGGCTATGCTCTATCTTCACCACACAAAATATTTAAATCATGCACAACCCCGATGACAAGCCAAGCAATTGTTTCATACTTTTGACATTCTCAAAACTTTTTCGATTTTCATGCAATAAATGAGCGTGAGCCATGGACATAGCACTATAGGTGGAATAGAGTGGTGGTTGTGGAGAAGACAAAAAGGGAGAAGATAGTCTCACATCAACTAGGCGTATCAACGGGCTATGGAGATGCCCATCAATAGATATCAATGCGAGTGAGTAGGGATTGCCATGCAACGGATGCACTAGAGCTATAAGTATATGAAAGCTCAAAAAGAAACTAAGTGGGTGTGCATCCAACTTGCTTGCTCATGAAGACCTAGGGCAATTTGTGGAAGCCCATCATTGGAATATACAAGCCAAGTTCTATAATGAAAAATTCCCACTAGTTTATGAAATTGATAACATGAGAGACTCTCTACTATGAAGACCATGGTGCTACTTTGAAGCACAAGTGTGGTAAAAGGATAGTAGCATTGTCCCTTCTCTTTTTCTCTCATATTTTTTTATTTGGGCCTTTTCCCTTTTTTTATGGCCTCTTTTCTTTCTCTTTTTTTCCGTCCAGAGTCTCATCCCGACTTGTGGGGGAATCATAGTTTCCATCATCCTTTCCTTACTAGGACAATGCTCTAATAATGATGATCATCACACTTTTATTTTTCTTACAACTCAACAAGTACAACTCGATACTTAGAACAAAATATGACTCTATATGAATGCCTCTGGCGGTGTACCGGGGTATGCAATGACTCATGAGTGACATGTATGAAAGAATTATGAACGGTGGCTTTGCCACAAATACGATGTCGACTACATGATCATGCTAAGCAATATGACAATGATGGAGTGTGCCATAATAAACGGAACGGTGGAAAGTTGCATGGAAATATATCTTGGAATGGCTATGGAAATGACATAATATGTAGGTATGGTGGTTGTTTTGAGGAAGGTATCTTGGACCGCGGCCTCTTATGGTGGTTGTTTAGAGAGGCTAGCAAAGATGGAAGGGTGAGAGTGCGTATAATCCATGGACTCAACATTAGTCATAGAGAACTCATATACTTATTGCAAAAATATACAAGTTATCAAAGCAAAGTATTACTTGCATGCTCCTAGGGGGATAGATTGGTAGGAAAAGACCATCGCTCGTCCCCGACCGCCACTCATAAGGAAGAAAATCAATAAATAAATCATGCTCCGACTTCATCACATAACAGTTCACCATACGTGCATGGTACGGGAATCACAAACTTCAACACAAGTATTTCTCAAATTCACAACTACTCAACTAGCACAACTTTAATATTACCATCTTCGTATCTCAAAACAATTATCAACCATCAAACTTATCATAGTATTCAACACAATCATAAGAAAGTTTTATTATTAATCTTGTGTACCAAGCATATTAGGATTTTAAGAAAATTACCATGCTATTAAAGACTCTCAAAATAATCTAAGTGAAGCATGAGAGATCAATAGTTTCTATAAAACAAATCCACCATAGTACTCTAAAAGATATAAGTGAAGTACTAGAGCAAAATTATATAAGTCAAAAGATATAACTGAAGTACATAGATTATTCTAACAAATTCCAAATCAAGTATGGCTCTCTCAAAAGGTGTGTACAGAAAGGATGGTTGTGGTAAACTAACAAGCAAAGACTCAAATCATACAAGACACTCCAAGGAAAACACATATCATGTGGCGAATAAAAATATAGCTCCAAGTAAAGTTACCGATAGAAGTAGACGAAAGAGGGGATGCCTTCCGGGGAATCCCCAAGCTTTGGCTTTTAGGTGTACTTAGATTATCTTGGGGGTGCCAAGGGCATCCCCAAGCTTAGGCTCTTGCCACTCCTTGTTCCATAATCCATCAAATCTTTACCCAAAACTTGAAAACTTCACAACACAAAACTTAAAGTAGAAAATCTCGTGAGCTCCGTTAGCGAAAGAAAACAAAATACCACTTCAAGGTACTTTAATGAACTTATTATTTATTTATATTGGTGTTATACCTAATGTATTTCAACTTCTCTATGGTTTATAAACTATTTTACTAGCCATAGATTCATCAAAATAAGCAAACAACACACGAAAAACAGAATCTGTCAAGAACAGAACAGTCTGTAGTAATCTGTAGCTAGCGCAAGATATGGAATCCCAAAAATTCTAAAATAAATTGCTGGACGTGAGGAATTTATCTATTAATCGTCTTCAAAAAGAATTAACTAAATATCACTTACCAAATAAATATGGCAGCAGTTCTCGTGAGCGCTAAAGTTTCTGTTTTTTTACAGCAAGTATAACAAAACTTTCCCCAAGTCTTCCCAACGGTTCTACTTGGCGCAAACACTAATTAAACAAAAAAACACAATGAAAACAGAGGCTAGATAAATTATTTATTACTAAACAGGGTCAAAAAGCAAGGAATAAAAATAAAATTGGGTTTCCTCCCAACAAGCGCTATCGTTTAACGCCCCTAACTAGGCATAACAAGCAAGAATAGATCTAGGTATTGCCATCTTTGGTAGGCAATCCATAAGTGGCTCTCATAATAGATGCATAAGATAATTTAATATTCTTTTTAGGAAAGTGTTCCATGCCTTTCCTTAATGGAAATTGGAATCTAATATTTCCTTCCTTCATATCAATAATTGCACCAATTGTTTTAAGGAAAGGTCTACCAAGAATAATAGGACATGAAGGATTGCAATCTATGTCAAGAACAATAAAATCTACAGGCACATAATTTATATTTGCAACAATAAGAACATCATTAATTATTCCCATAGGTTTCTTAATAGTGGAATCCGCAAGGTGCAGGTTTAAAGAGCAATCATCAAAATCACGGAAACCTAACAAATCACACAAAGTCTTTGGAATCGTGGAAACACTAGCATCCAAATCACATAAAGCATAGCATTCATGATCTTTAATTTTAATTTTAATAGTTGGTTCCCATTCATCATAAAGTTTTCTAGGGATAGAAGCTTCCAATTCAAGTTTTTCTTCATAAGATTGCATCAAGGCATCAACGATATGTTTAGTAAACGCTTTATTTTGACTATAAGCGTGAGGAGAATTTAGCACGGATTGCAATAAGGAAATACAATCAATCAAAGAGAAATTTTCATAGTTAAATTCCTTGAAATCCATAATAGTGGGTTTAGCAATATCTAGGGTTTTAATTTCTTCAATCCCACTTTTATCAATTTTAGCATCAAGATCAATAAATTCCGATTCTTAGAACGCCTTATAGGTAAAGGTGGATCATATTCAGTCCCATCATTATCAAGATTCATATTGAAAAACAAAGATTTAATAGGGGACACATCAATAACTTTTAGATCTTCATCATTATTTTCATAGGAACTAGAAGAACACGCTTTTATCAAGGCATGTTTCTTAGCACGCATCCGAGCGGTTCTTTCTTTGCACTCATAAATGGAAATTCTCATGGCTTTAAGAGACTCATTGATATCATGCTTAGGTGGAATAGATCTAAGTTTCAAAGAATCAACATCAAGAGCAATTCTATCAATGTTCTAGCCAAATCATCAATCTTAAGCAATTTTTCTTCAATCCTAGCATTAAAATTCTTTTGCGAGGTAATAAATTCTTTACTATTAGATTCAAAATCAGAGGGCATCTTCTTATAATTTCCATAAGAATTGTTGTAGTAATTACCATAATTATTAGAGGAATTACTAGGATAAGGCCTAGGATTAAAATTTCCTCTACACGCGTTGTTACCAAAATTGTTCCTACCAAAAAAATTCATATCCATAGATTCATTATTATTTTCAATCAAAGTAGACAAGGGCATATCATTAGGATCAGAAGAAGCACTCTTATTAGCAAATAATTTCATAAGTTCATCCATCTTTCCACTCAAAACATTAATTTCTTCTATCGCATGCACCTTTTTATTAGTAGACTTTCAGTATGCCATTGAGAATAATTAACCATAATATTATCTAAGAGTTTAGTAGCTTCTCCTAAGGTGATTTCCATAAAAGTGCCCCCGCGGCCGAATCTAAAAGATTTCTAGAAGCAAAATTCAATCCGGCATAAAAATTTTGTATAATCATCCACAAATTTAAACCATGAGTAGGGCAATTATGTATCATTAATTTCATTCTCTCCCAAGCTTGTGCAACATGTTCATGATCAAGTTTATTAAAGTTCATAATATCGTTTCTAAGAGAGATGATCTTAGCGGGAGGAAAATACTTAGAGATAAAAGCATCTTTGCACTTATTCCATGAATCAATACTATTTTTAGGCAAAGACGAAAACCATACTTTAGCACGATCTCTAAGCGAAAAAGGAAATAGCTTCAATTTAACAATATCATTATCCACATCTTTCTTCTTTTGCATGTCACACAAATCAAAGAAGCTATTTAGATGGGTAGCGTCATCTTCACTAGGAAGGCTGGAAAACGGATCTTTCATGACAAGATTCAGCAAAGCAGTATTAATTTCACAAGATTCAACATCGGTAAGAGGAGCAATCGGAGTGCTAATAAAATCATTGTTGTTGGTATTGGTGAAGTCACACAATTTAGTATTATCTTGAGCCATCGTGACAAGCAAGCAAACTAACACACAAGCAAACAAAAAGCAAACGGGCAAAAAGAGGCAAATAGAGAAAGAGAGGGAGGATAGAGAGAGAGAGGGCAAATAAAACGGCAAGGGTGAAGTGGGGGAGAGGAAAACGAGAGGCAAATGGCAAATAATGTAATGCGGGAGATAAGGGTATGTGATGGGTACTTGGTATGTTGACTTTTGCGAAGACCTCCCCGGCAACGGCGCCAGAAATCCTTCTTGCTACCTCTTGACCACTGCGTTGGTTTTCCCCGAAGATGAAGGGATGATGCAGCAAAGTAGCGTAAGTATTTCCCTCAGTTTTTGAGAACCAAGGTATCAATCCAGTAGGAGGCTACGCGCGAGTCCCTCGTACCTGCACAAAACAAATAAATCATCGCAACTAACGCAAATAGGGGTTGTCAATCCCTATAAGGCCACTTACGAGAGTGAGATCTGATAGATACGATAAAGATAATATTTTTGGTATTTTTGTGATAAAGATGCAAAGTAAAATAAAGGAAAAGTAAATAAAAAAGGAAATAACTAAGTAGTAGGAGATCAATATGATAAAGACAGACCCGGTGGCCATAGGTTTCACTAGTGGCTTCTCTCGAGAGCATAAGTATTCTACGGTGGGTGAAAAAATTACTGTTGAGCAATTGACAGAATTGAGCATAGTTATGAGAATATCTAGGTATGATCATCTATATAGGCATCACGCCCGAGACAAGTAGACCGACTCCTGCCTGCATCTACTACTATTACTCCACTCATCGACCGCTATCCAGCATGCATCTAGAGTATTAAGTTAAAAACAGAGTAACACTTTAAGCAAGATGACATGATGTAGAGGGATAGACTCATGCAATATGAAGAAAACCCCATCTTGTTATCCTCGATGGCAACAATACAATACGTTCCTTGCAGCCCTTACTATCACCGGGAAAGGACACCGCAAGATTGAACCCAAAGCTAAGCACTTCTTCCATTGCAAGAAAGATCAATCTAGTAGGGCAAACCAAACTGATAATTCAAAGAGACTTGCAAAGATTACCAATCATACATAAAATAATACAGAGAAGATTCAAATATTATTCATAGATAGACTTAATCATAAACCCACAATTCATCGGTCTCAACAAACACACCGTAAAAAAATATTACATCGAATAGTTCTCCACAAGAGAGGGGGAGAACATTGTATTGAGATCCAAAAAGAGAGAAGAAGCCATGTAGCTACTAACTATGGACCTGTAGGTCTGAGGTAAGCTACTCACACTTCATCAGAGAGGCTATGGTGTTGATGTAGAAGCCCTCCGTGATCGATGCCCCCTCCGGCGGAGCTCTGGAACAGGCCCCAAGTTGGGATCTCGTGGATATAGAAAGTTACGGCGGTGGAATTAGGGTTTTTGCTCCGTATCTGATCGTTTGGGGGTACGTGGATATATATAGGAGGAAGGAGTACGTCGGTGGAGAGACAGTGGGCCCACAAGAGTGGAGGGTGCGCCTGGGGTAGGCAGGCGCGCCCCTACCTCGTGGCCTCCTCTCTTGTGCCTTGACGTAGGGTCCAAGTCTCTTGGGTCTTATTCGATGAGAACATCACGTTCCCGAAGGTTTCATTCCTTTTGGACTCCGTTTGATATTACTTTTTTCGAAACCCTAAAACAGGCAATAAACAACAATTCTGGGCTGGGCCTCCGATTAATAGGTTAGTCCCAAAAATAATATAAAAGTGGATAATAAAGCCCAATAATGTCCAAAACAGTAGATAATATAGCATGGAGCAATCAAAAATTATAGATACGTTGGAGACGTATCAATCGCCACATTTGTTACATCAACTTGACTTTTGTTTTGAGAATTTGAGTTGTGTTTCATCGTTTCCTAACGTGTTTCGGCTACTTAGGGACGGTTCGACATCAACATCACCACCGCTCATCTTCGCCACAGACTACAACGACCGGCTACATCACTTTGGTATCAACCTCATCTTGGATTGGACATATCATTCTTGCCATTACATTGATAGCCATCATAGCCTTACTCCTTTTGCGTCACTTACCCATCTAGACTATCCTTTGAGTATTTCCAGCAACGAGACTTGTGCACATTAGTGATCATACTTCCCATAGCATACATACATCATTGTTGCATATCTTGGTATCATCTCTTGTGTCACAAGGTTGTCATCGCATACGCACTTGCTATCTTTGTTCATCAAGCATTGCATGAGAAAAGAGCTCAAACATCAATGAACCAAACAAGATTTTAAGTAAAGAGCTTTTAAGCAAGAACCATAGCATCATACAACATTAAGATTGTCATACTCGATCATCTTGGATCATATCATAGAAACACCGTGCATAGAGCATACTTGGGATAGAAGTCATTGCATTTTTGCTTAGTAGGTTGTGCACAAGTCTTTGTATCCGCCTATTGTGCAATCGTGCTAGCGTCTCTCTAGTGTTGTGCAACACGAGCATTTTTGTGGATTCCACATTTTGGCTCATCCTTGGTTGCCCAACCCCACCTATATTTTTGCTTGTGTATTTCCATGTACATTACATTGCTAGGTCTACTTGTTGCATTGCAATCTTGCGAATCTTTTCCAACATTATTGAAGCTCACTTACAATTGCATAAAATTTTGTGCCACCATCCTAACCAAGCTCCACCATAAGCTTTTACTTGTTTAGGTGTGAGAAACCGACAAGAATTGGTACCAATTGTGCTATTTCCTTGTCCACATTGGAGAGATCATTGATCCACTTTCAACTTCGGTCAAGGTACATTTGGTATTCGTTCTTCTCTTTCTACCACTCACTTTCTTCCCTTGGAATGATGGATAGGCCAAGTACTTCTACCAACCCACTTTTCATTGAGCACGATGACGACATGAACTCCTACGTCACCAAGAGTCACCTCTTTGGTGCACAACGTGCTTTGCATCAAGAGCAACAAGTAATGAGTGAATGCATCGACAACCTTGCTGCCGACTTGCGACTCTACGAGCAACGTACAAGGGACTACTTCGACCACAGGCTCGACGATCACAAGCAAGAGAATGACACAAGGATGGACGAGATTCGTGCTTTGTTGCTCAACCGCTCTTCTGCCACTTCATCCGCTTCAAGAAGGCGCCGTTCAAGTCGACACTCCGACTTCACCCTCTCCGGCTCAAGTACACCGACATCGAACACTCTACGCCGTGCCGCGTGCAATGATCGTCAAGCAAGCATAAATCCTCTACGTGACACCAACTCTCAAGAGCACCAACAACGTCAAACCCAAGAGGCTTTTGCGCTAGCGCGCGAACGGCAACGACAATGCCAACACGAAGAGGAAGAGCGCGCGCGTCTACAACAAGATGCACAAGATGCCAATGCACAACGCCAAGAACAACAACCCCGTGAAGCTCAAGCACTTGAGGCGCAACAAGCCCTCCAAGATTCAAGTGGAGCCGTAGCCAACCGAGGCTGACAAGCTCGTGAACATGAAGAAGCACTTCGCGAAGAAGTTCAAGAACGAAGATTTCAAGCTCGCATGCATCGTCAAGTTCCTCAAGTTCCTCCTCGAGCTCGACAAGCTCCTTCACAAGCTCGCCAAGAACATCAAGTTCATCAAGAGCATGACGACAATGGAAATCCTCCACGACAAGAGCAACATGAGGTTGACAACCCTCCTCACCAAGAGCAACACGAGTTTGACAATCATCGACAACATGGGCGTCATCATCCCCGACCCCAACACAATGAAGAGCAATGCTACGACAAACTCAAGTTCACCATGCCCAAGTTCAATGGAAGCAACGACCCCGAAGAGTAACTTTCATGGGCATTGAAGGTCGAAAAATCTTCCGTTTGCACAACTATGAAGAAGAGAAGAAGATCGCGATGGCATCACTTGAGTTCCAAGGGAGGGGAGATGATGCGTAGCATCCTATGGTCATCCCCATGGACCTACCATCGTCTCACCAAGAGCCAAGAGGACCCATGACACAAGCACGAGCTAGAGCTCTCGAGAACGAGGTGACTTCATTCCTTAGTGATATCACGTATGACCCACTTGAGACATGGCTACTACCTCAAATGGAGATGTTTTGTGTGCTTAGGTACCAAGGAACCATCCTAGAAGGAGCTACGGTGCGAGATGGACATCAAGAGAATGAAGAGGATCTGCACCCGCCAGGACGAGCGGCACTACCGCCAGCGAGGGGTACTACCGCTGAAACCCTCCAAGCGGTACTACCACCGGGCTCCTGCTCCACTGCCGCTCAACCCGACAAATCCCTATGTTCAAACGACCCGGTCCCGGTACTACCGCCCGATGTCCAATACTACCGCCCTGCCTATGCACAGAGAATGGGTCTAGGGCCCATGTATCCCCCTTTCACTTACCCTTTCGTGGACTTTAGACTATATATACTCCCCCACCTCATTCTAGCGAGGGTTAGCATTGGTTTAGCTCATTGTAGAGATAGAGCATTGCTCATCCACATCAGATCTACTCCACGAGAGAGACCGCGGCCTCTACGGAGAAAATCCCTTTGGATGCAAGACCTCCTTGCGGAGAAGACCATCAAGACATCCTCACGGAGAAGACCGGTTACCGTGTATCGTCCGATGTTGACTTTGGATCTTGTATCTTCTATCGTGTTTCGAGGATCTAGCACTTTTGTGATCATTCTTGTTGGTTTGAGTGTCTCTCTTGTGTTTCCCTCGTGTTTTCCCTCGTTTCCCTCCTCGTGTTCTTCGTGTTCATCGCGGGATCTGCTCGTTTCGTGAAAGATCGGCCGATTAGGGTTCCTACCCTACATCAAGGGTCTTGAGTCGTTGTTGCTAAGACTAGGTTGTACCGGGCCACCGATGGAGCCACGCTGTGGGCCGCGGGTAGGCAAGTCTGGGCACCCCCATTCCCAGGACCCCGACAATCTATTTTCTGATTCGTATTTCCTTGCCTAAGTAGGCTTCGAGAAAAAATAGTCTGTAGAACCCCGCACAGTTTTTAGGACAAAATTTTGGCACGCGAATTTTTTCCCTATCCCATTTTTAGGCTTTTCTGAGTCTTTTGAGACATTCGCCATCATAGTGATTTTTTGTCGCACTTTTTCATCGTTGCTGCCTTGATTTCCAAAAAAGTAGTCAATTTTTTTTCTGCCTATCTTATCAATTTGACTTGGGAATAGTTTTGAGACACTCGCCATTATAGTGATTTTTCACAAAAAAAGAGGAGCGCAAAAAAAAGAGCGCAAAAAGAATTCCAGAGTGGGCTTTTCCCTTGTTTCTGTGCCGCGTCGTGATTTTGTTAGCTTCTAGGCTCGCGTCTCTAGTACGGTCTAGCCTAGGACCAACACAGTGCCGTCGTTGAGCGTTTATTCAACTGTGCATCTCTGAATTGATTATTGCTGACCCTTTTTTGCTACCATATTATAAGCCTTCCCAATGCCACATACATCTACGTCTTGCGTCTGACTCTCCCTGGTAATCGCTCTATCCAAGCTTTGAGAGTTTTCACTACAACGGTTGCCAATCACCACCTGCCGCTTGGTAAGAACTGGTTCGAATTTGAGATTTGCTTGACGGATTTGTGACACACTGCCACTTTCTAGTAGTATGTAGGATCATATTCTTGTGTGTTTCTATTGCTGCTAACCATGGCAGGACCACAAGCCGATGAGATTGACTGGGAGAACATGACGAAGGAGCTTCATGATAAATTTCAGCGAATGTTGAGTCAACAGGTGGAAGACGTCATGGCCACCTTCGGAAAGGCACTAAAGAGGATTGATGACATTGAGAAGACAATTGACACCAAGTTGGATGCCAAGTTCGATGAAGTACTTGCGCGTCTTCCACAACCACCGCCTGTTGCACCTGTCGCACCTCAACATCATCAACAAGAACAACATCGCCTTCCAAATCAAGTGGGATGAACATTGCGCGTTCCCCTTGAGCCTAGTCAAACTTCTGGTGCCGCTGTACCTACTGTTGATGCTTCTGTAGTTCCTGCTGCTACTACAGAGGTGGAGGACCATTACGAGGATGAGGTTGATCAAAATCAAAACTACGTGCAACAACCACCAGGTCGTCCTCATGCATATCATCGCAATGGTAGGGCTGCACCACCACCTGAGGTACAAGATCATGATCATCTGCCTAGACTAAAATTGAATATTCCACCATCTGAGGGTAGACATGTTCCTGATATATATCTTACTTGGAAGTTAGAAAACTGAACAATTTTTTACATGTTTACAAAATCCTTAGGAGAGACGTGTTCCTGGTGCTATTTGTGCTTTCACTAGTTTTGCATGTGTTTGGTGGTCTGAACATTGTAGATTATATCCTATTCCAGCTACTTGGGCTTCTTTAAAAAATGCCATGCGTACTCGCTGGGTTCCACCATATTGCTTTGAAAATTGCAGCGTTTGAGACAAGGAAAAAATTGCAGCGTTTGAGACAAGGGAAAAAATTATGTAGAAGAATATTATCAGGAATTACAAACTGGTATGATTAGCTGTGGTATTGTTTAGGATAATGAAGCTATGCTTCTATGTTTTATGGGTGGATTAAATAAATAGATTCAGACCATTCTAGAGCATAAGGGATATAATAATATCACTCGTTTATTCCATCTTGCTTGCAAAGCTGAACGTGAAGTGCAGGATCGACAGGCATTGACGCGAACTAGCTTTTCTGCAGGTCAACCTTCATCATGGGCACCGCGTGCATCCCCTACTTCCACACCTTCTGCTACACCGGCACCTCCGTCAGCTGCCACCTCCAACCGTGATACATGAAAATAGGCACAACCACCACTATCTGCCAAGAGCACACCTTCTGGGCCTGCACAGAGCTCTTCTTCCTGCATGGCATCAACAGGGAAAACACATGATATTATTTGTCATCATTGCAAGGGTGGAGGTCATTATGTGAGAGAATGCCCATCTAAGCGTGTGATGATTGTTACTGAGGATGGTGGATATGAGTCCTCTAGTGACTATGATGAGGAGACTTTGGCCCTTATTACAAGTGAAGAACACGGTGGAGATGATTCTGATCATGAGACGCAATACATGGCTGCTGAAGATGGCGACAGCTATGAATGTTTAGTTGCTCAACATGTTTTGAGTGTGCAGGTTACACAAGCAGAGCAAAATCAGAGGCATAATTTGTTCCATACAATGGGAGTTGTGAAGGAACGTTATGTTTGCGTTATCATAGATGGAGGGAGCTGCAACAACTTGGCTAGCATGGAGATGGTGGAGAAGCTATCCCTCACCACAAGACCACATCCACATCCTTAGTACATCCAATGGTTCAACAAAAGCGGCAAGGTTAAGGTAACATGTACTGTTCGTGTGCATTTTAGTATCTCTACATATGCTGATTATGTTGATTGTGATGTGGTACCAATGCAAGCATGTTCTTTATTACTTGGTAGACCATGGAAATTTGACAAAAAATTTGTACACCATGGTAGAAACAATTAGTATACTCTTGTTCATAAGGATAAAAATATTACTTTGCTTCCTATGACTCCTGATTCCATTTTGAAAGATGATATTAATAGAGCTAATAAAGCAACACAGGAGAAAAATAAGAGTGAATATCAGATTGTGGCAAAAGAATTTGAGCAACAAATGAAGCCTAATAATAAACCAACTAGTGTTGCTTCTGAAATTACATTGAAAAGTGCATGTTTACTTGCAACCAAATCTCATATTGATGATCTAGATTTTAGCAAATCTGTTTGCTTTGCTTTTGTGTGCAAAGAGGCATTATTTTCGTTCGAGGATGTGCCTTCCTCTTTGCCTCCTGCTGTTACTAACATTTTGCAAGAGTTCGCTGACGTCTTTCCACAAGACATGCAACCAGGATTACCACCTATTCAAGGGATTGAGCATCAGATTGACTTAATTCCCAGTGCATCGCTACCCAACCGTGCACCATACCGTACCAATCCAGAGGAGATGAAGGAGATTATGCGTCATGTCCAGGAGCTGCTCGACAAAGGTTATATACATGAATCCCTTAGTCCTTGGGCTATTCCTATTATTCTAGTGCCGAAAAAGGATGGTACATCGCATATGTGTGTTGATTGTAGAGGCATTAATAATATTACTATTCGTTATGATCATCCTATTCCTAGGCTTGATGATATGCCTGATGAATTGAGTGGGTCTACAATATTCTCCAAAGTTGATCTGCATAGTGGATACCATCAAATTCATATGAAATTGGGAGATGAATGGAAAGAAACATTTAAAACTAAGTTTGGATTATATGAGTGGTTAGTCATGCCTTTTGGGTTAACTAATGCACCTAGTACTTTCATGAGATTAATGAATGAAGTTTTACGTGCTTTCATTGGACGATTTGTGGTAGTCTATTTTGATGATATACTGATTTATGGCAGATCTTTGGAGGAACATTTGGAACATTTACGTGTTATTTTTTATTACACTATGTGATGCACGTTTGTTTGGTAACCTTGGGAAGTGCACTTTTTGCACCGACCGAGTATCTTTTCTTGGCTATGTTGTTACTCCATGGGGAATTGAAGTTCATAAAGCCAAGATTGAAGCTATTCAGAGTTGGTCGCAGCCCAAAACGGTCACACAAGTGAGGAGTTTTCTTGGCGTCACTGGATTCTATAGGCGTTTTGTGAGAGATTTCAGCACCATTGTTGCACCTCTCAATGAGCTCACAAAGAAGGATGTGCCTTTTGTTTGGGGTACCGCACAGGAAGAAGCCTTCACAATATTGAAAGATAAGTTGACACATGCTCCTTTTCCAACTTCCTGATTTTAATAAGACTTTTTAGCTTGAATGTGATGCTAGTGCAATTCGATTAGGAGGTGTGTTATTACAAAGATGGCAAACCCATTGCATACTTTTCTGAAAAAATGAGTGGGCCCAGTCTGAATTATTCTACTTATGATAAAGAATTATCTGCTCGTGTTCGTACTTTAGAAACATGGCAAGATTATTTATGGCCCAAAGAATTCGTTATACATTCTGATCATGAATCTTTGAAATATATTAGATGTCAAGCTAAACAGAATCGTAGACATGCTAAATGGGTTGAATTCATTGAGACTTTCCCTTATGTCATTAAACACAAGAAGGGTAAACAAAATGTTATTGTTGATGCATTTTCTCGTCGCTATACTATGCTTTCACAACTTGACTTCAAAATATTTTGTTTGGAGACCATCAAAGATCAATATGTGCATGATGCTGATTTTAAAGATGTAATGCATAATTGTAAAGAAGGAAGAACATGGAACAAGTTCGTCGTTAATGATGGATTTCTGTTCCGTGCTAACAAGCTATGCATTCCAGCTAGCTCCGTTCATCTTTTGTTGTTGCAAGAGGCGCATGGAGGAGGATTAATGGGACACTTTGGCATGAAGAAGACAGATGACGTACTTGCTACACATTTCTTTGGGCCAAAGATGAGACGTGATGTTGAGTGTTTTGTTCCTCGCTGCACTACATGTCAAAATGCTAAGTCAAGACTCAATCCTCATGGTTTATATGTGACTTTGCCTGTACCTAGTGTTCCCTGGGAGGATACTATGGACATTGTTTTAGGTTTACCTCGAACAAAGAAGGGGAGGGTTAGCATATTTGTTGTCCTGGATAGATTCTCGAAAATGGCACACTTTATACCATGTCGTAAAAGCGATGATGTTGTTAATGTTCCTGATTTGTTCTTTCGTGAAATTATTCGCTTGCATGGTATGCCAAATACTATTGTTTTAGATCGCGATACTAAATTTCTTAGCCACTTTTGGAGACGTTTATGGGCTAAGTTGGGGACTAAACTTGTTTTTAGTACTACTTGTCACCCCCAAACTGATGGACAAACTGAAGTAGTCAATAGAACATTGTTTACTATGCTTAGGGCTGTTTTGAAGAATAATAAGAAAATGTGGGAAGAATGCTTGCCTCATAATGAATTTGCTTATAATCGTTCATTGCATTCTACTACTAAGATGTGCCATTTTGAAATTGTGTATGGTTTCCTACCTCGTGCACCTATTGATGTGTTGCTTCTTCCATCTTCGGAGAAGGCTAATTTTGATGCTAAACAATGTGTTGAATTGATTTAAAAATGCATGAGTTAACTAAGGAAAACATTGAGCATATGAATGCTAAATATAAACTTGCTGGAGATAAGGGTAGAAAACATGTTGTGTTTGCACCTGGAAATGTTGTTTGGTTACATTTGTGTAAGGATAGATTTCCTAATTTGTGCAAAATCAAAGCTAATGCCATGTGCTGATGGTCCCTTTAAGGTGTTAGAGAAAATAAATGAAAATGCATATAAACTTGAGCTGCCTGCAGATTTTGCGGTTAGTCCCACTTTTAACACTGCAGATTTCATGCCTTATTTGGGCGAGGAAGACGAGTTTCCGTCGAGGATGACTTCATTTCAAGAAGGGGAGGATGATGAGGACATCAATACCATTGTTACACCCACAGCCCCTACTGCTACATATACTGGACCAATTACTAGAGCTCGCACACGCCAATTAAATTATCAAGTACTTCTGTTTCTTGGTAATGATTCTAATGTTCATGAGAATATCATGCTGCCTGAATTGGATACATTTGTTTTGCTTACAAATGAAGGGTCTGGCATGGATAAGGTGGACGAACATTGTAGCAAGACCAAGCATGGAGATGATGGCATGCGCAAGGGAAACAAGAACGGAGTTGTAAGTGATGATTTCAGGACTTTGAAGCTACCATAAGGAGTGCATGAAGCCTTGGACGAAATATACAAGATGCCACTTCATAAATTTCGTCCAGAGGCTATTCTAGGTGCTGCGTCACCTTATTATTGGGCCAGGCCCATGTAATTTCAAAATACTTAAGTATAGGCTGTTTTTAGAGTCCATATGTGTGGGGAAACAAGACTTAGGGTTCGTTTCGGACCCCTCCTCCCAGGGCCACAAATCCCCCCCTCTTCCTGCATATATACAGCCCTTAGGGTGTCGTTTAGAGTTTGGGTTTTGTTTAGATTAAAAGTTCGCCATAGCTGCAACTTCGCGTACTTCTTTGTGTTTAATGACCAGACCAAGACGTCACAGAACCCCACCTTGGTCAATAAAGCTTTCATCTTATATTCGCAATATCCAGATTGCAATCTCAGTTTCTTGCTTGTTCTTTGTTTGCTTGCAGGAAATAGACCCTTGTGGTCAGGTTGATCGTGCTCCGGCGTGGCCAATAACCTCTCGGAGTTTTTTTAGCGGTTGCTAAGGCGCGACGTCCTCGCACGTTCATAGTCGGATCGTCCAAGTCTAGTCCACCGATACGATAATCACCGTCCCATCGAAAGACGGGACAACTTTGCCTCTAGCATGGCGCGCTAGATCCGCGGCCGCACACCCTGTCCACAGTTGTCACTGCCGCATGGAGTGTATTAGGATTTTGCGGAAACGCACCATTGGTGGGAGTGGCGATGTCGGGGCTGGTGAAGCACCCGCGAAACGCTTGAAGCTAGGCGTATAGGTTGCTGTCGCCGCTGATGAGGTCGCGCGCGGGCAACAACATGACCTTGACTTCATCGCCGTCGTCGTGCCTCCCCAGCTAGAGCCAAAGGTCTACAACTCTTTCGGCAACGACTCTGACTCCAACGGAAAACTGGTTTGCCCCCCCCCCCCTTTGTTGGGAACATAAAACCTTGGTTGTGTTCACGCAGTCCATGAAATCACAGTAAGATTTGATAGAGACGAGGGGGCCGATCTTTCAATGAGATCGTGGCTATCGTTTTTGGTGGAGTAGACTTTGATGATCCGACTACGAACGTGCGAGGACGTCGTGCCTTAGCAGTCGCTAAACCAACTCCGAGGGCTTATTGACCACGCCGGAGCATGATCAACCTAACCATGAAGGTCTATTTCCTGCAAGCAAACGAATAACAAGCAAGAAACCGAAATTACAATCTGGATATTGCGAATACAAGAGGAAAGCTTTATTAATGAAAGTGGGGTTCTGTGACGTCTTGGTCTGGTCGTTGAACACAAAGGAAGTATGCGAAGTTGCAGCTATGGAGAACTTTTAATCTAAACAAAAGCCAAAGTCTAAACGACGCCCTAAGGGTTGTATATATGGAGGAAGAGGGGGGCATTACGTGGCCCTTGGAGGAGGGGTCCAAAACAAACCCTAACTCTTGTTTCCCTACAGATACGGACTCTAAAAACAGCCTATACTTAAGTATTTCAAAATTACATGGGCCTGGCCCAATAATATGGTGACACATCACCTAGAATAGCCTCTGGACAAAATTTGTGAAGTGAAATCTTGTATATTTCGTCCAAGGCTTCATGCACTCCTTATGGTGGCTTCAAAGTCCTGAAATCATCACTTGTAACTCCGTTCTTGTTCCCCTTGCGCATGTCATCATCTCCATGCTTGATCTTGCTCCAGTGTTCATCCCTCTTATCCATGCTAGGCCCTTCATTTGTAAGCAAAACAAATGTATCCAATTTAGGCAGCATCATATTCTCATGAACATTAGAATCATTACCAAGAAATGAAAGTACCTAATAATTTAATTGGCGTGCGCGAGCTCTAGTAATTGGTCCAGTATATGTAGAAGTAGGGGTTGTGGGTGTAACAATTGTGTTGATGTCCTCATCATCCTCCCCTTCTTAAAATGAAGTCGTCCTGGACGGAAGCTCATCTTCTTCACCCAAATAAGACTTCAAATCGGCAATGTTAAAAGTGGGACTAACCCCAAAATCTGCAAGCAGCTCAAGTTTATATGCATTATCATTTATTTTCTCTAACACCTTAAATGGACCATCAGCACGTGGCATTAGCTTTGATTTGCGCAAATCATGAAATCTATCCTTACGCAATTGTAACCAAACAAGATCTCTAGGTGCAAAGACAACACGTTTTCTACCCTATCTACAGCAAGTTTATATTTAGCATTCATACGCTCAATGTTCTCCTTAGATAGCTCATGCCTTTTTAAGATCAATTCAGCATGTTGTTTAGCATCAAAATTAACCTTCTCCGAAGATGGAAGAGGCAACAAATCTATAGGTGCACGAGGAAGGAAACCGTACACAATTTCAAAAGGGCACATCTTAGTAGTAGAATGCAATGAACGATTATAAACAAATTCAATATGAGGGAAGCATTCTTCCCACATTTTCTTGTTATTCTTCAAAACAGCCCTAAGAATAGTAGACAATGTTCTATTGACTACTTCAGTTTGTCCATCAGTTTGGGGGTCACATGTAGTACTAAAGAGCAGTTTAGTCCCAAACTTAGCCCATAAACATCTCCAAAAGTGGCTAAGAAATTTAGTATCATGATCTGAAACAATTGTATTAGGCACACCATGCAAGTGAATAATTTCATGAAAGAACAAATCGACAACATTAGCAGCATAATCGCTTTTATGACATGGTATAAAGTGTGCCATTTTCGAGAACCTATCCACAATAACAAATATGCTATCCCTCCCCTACTTTGTTCGAGGTAAACCTTAAACAATGCCGTTAGATATATCCTCCCAAGGAACACTAGGTACAGGCAAAGGCATATATAAACCATGAGGATTGAGTCGCGACTTAGCTTTCTGACATGTAGTGCAGTGAGCAACAAAACGCTCAACATCCCGTCTCATCTTTGGCCAAAAGAAATGTGTAGCAAGTATATCCTCCATCTTCTTCATGCCAAAGTGTCACATTAATCCTCCTCCATGCGCCTCCTGCAACAACAAAAGACGAATGGAGCTAGTTGGAATGCACAGCTTGTTAGCACGAAACACAAATCCATCGTTAACGACGAACTTGTCCCATGTTCTCCCTTCCTTACAATTCTGCAATACATCTTTAAATTCAGAATCATGCACATATTGATCTCTGATGGTCTCCAAACCAAATATTTTGAAGTTAATTTGTAAAAGCATAATATAACAACGAGACAATGCATCAGCGATAACATTTTCTTTACCCTTCTTATGTTTAATGATATAAGGGAAAGTCTCAATGAATTCAACCCATTTAGCATGTCTACGGTTCAGTTTTGCTTGACTTTTAATGTGTTTCAAAGATTCATGATCAGAATGTATAACAAATTCTTTCGGCCATAAATAATGTTGCCATGTTTCTAAGTCCGAACAAGAGCATATAATTCTTTATCATAAGTAGAATAGTTCAAACTAGGCCCACTCAATTTTTAGGAAAGTATGCAATAGGTTTGCCATCGATCTTGTAATAACACACCTCCTAATCCAATTCAACTAGCATCACATTCAAGCTCAAAATTCTTATTAAAATCAGGAAGTTGGAGTAGAGGAGCATGTGTCAACTTATCTTTCAATCGTGAAGGCTTCTTCCGGTGCGGTACCCCAAACAAAAGGCACATCCTTCTTTGTAAGCTCAATGAGAGGTGCATCAATGGTGCTGAAATCTCTCACGAAACGCCTATAGAAACCAGCGAGTCCAAGAAAACTCCTCACTTGTGTGACCGGTTTGGGTTGCGGCCAACTCTCAATAGCTTCAGTCTTGGCTTTATCAACTTCAATTCCCTATGGAGTAACAACATAGGCAAGAAAAGATACTCGGTCGGTGCAAAAGGTGCACTTCACAAGGTTACCAAACAAACGTGCATCACGTAAAGCAATAAAAACATCACGTAAATGTTCCAAATGTGCCTCCAAAGATCCTCTATAAATCAGTATATCATCAAAACAGACTACCACAAATCGTCCAATGAAAGCATGTAAAACTTCGTTCATTAATCTAATGAAAGTACTAGGTGCATTAGTTAACCCAAAAGGCATGACTAACCACTCATATAATCCAAACTTAGTTTTAAATGTTGTTTTTCATTCATCCCCCAATTTCATATGAATTTGATGGTATCCACTATGCAGATCAACTTTGGAGAATATTGTAGACCCACTCAATTCATCAGGCATATCATCAAGCCTAGGAATAGGATGATCATAACGAATAGTAATATTATTAATGCCTCTACAATCAACACACATACGCGATGTACCATCCTTTTTCGGCACTAGAATAATAGGAACAACATAAGGACTATGGGTTTCGCGTATATAACCTCTATCGAGCTGCTCCTGGACTTGACGCATAATCTCCTTTGTCTCCTCTGTATTGGTATGGTATGCTGCATGGTTGGGTAGTGATGCACCGGGAATTAAGTCAATCTGATGCTCAATCCTTCGAATAGGTGGTAATCCCGGTGGCACGTCTTATGGAAAGACGTCACCGAACTCCTACAAAATGTTAGTAACAGCAGGAGGCAAAGAGGAAGGCACGTCCTTGAATTAAAATAATGCCTCTTTGCACAAAAAAGCATAGCAAACAGATTTGCTAAAATCTAGCTCATCAATATCAGATTTGGTGGCAAGTAAACATGCATTTTAGAATTTAATTTCAGAAGCAACACTAGATGGTTTATTATTTGGCTTCATTTGTTGCTCAAATTCTTTTGCCACAATCTGATTTTCACTCTTAATTTTCCTTATTTTGCTTTATTAGCTCTATTAATATCATCTTTCAAAATGGAATCAGGAGACATAGGAACCAAAGTAATATGTTTATCCTTGTGAACAAGAGTATACTGATTGTTTCTACCATGGTGTACAAATTTTTTATCAAATTGCCATGGTCTACCAAGTAACAAGGAACACGCTTGCATGGGTACCACATCACAATCAACATAATCAGCATATGTAGAGATACTAAAATGCACACGAACACTATGTGTTACCTTAACCTTGTCGCCGTTGTTGAACCATTTGATGTAGTAAGGATGTGGATGTGGTCTTGTGGTGAGAGATAGCTTCTCCACCATCTCCATGCTAGCCAAGTTGTTACAACTCCCTCCATCTATGATGACGCGAACAGAACGTTCCTTGACAACTCCCTTTGCATGGAACATATTATGCCTCTGATTTTGCTTGGCTTGTGTAACCTGCCCACTCAAAACACGTTGAGAAACTAAACATTCATACCTGTCAGCATCTTCAGCAGCCATGTATTGCGTCTCATGATCAAAATCATCTACACCGTGTTCTTCACTTGTAATAAGAGCCAAAGTGTCCTCGTCATAGTCACTAGCGGACTCATACCCACCATCCTCAGTAACAATCATCACACGCTTAGATCGACATTCTCTCACATAATGACCTCCACCCTTGCAACAACGACAAATAATATCATGTGTTTGCCCTGGTTATGCCATGGATGAAGAAGAGCTCTGTGCAGGCCCAGAAGGTGTGCTCTTGGCAGATAGTGGTGGTTGTGCCTACTTTCTTGTATCACGGTTGGAGGTGGCAGCTGATGGAGGTGCCGGTGCAGCAGAACGTGTGGAAGTACAGCATGCACGCGGTGTCCATGATGAAGGTCGACCTGCAAAAAAGTTAGTTCTCCCCAATGCCTGTCGTTCCTGCACTTCACGTTCAGCTTTGCAAGCAAGATGGAATAAAGGAGTGATATTATTATATTCATTATACTTTAGAATGGTTTGAATCTCTTTATTTAATCCACCCATAAAACGTGCAAGCATAGCTTCATTATCCTCAACAATACCACATCTAATCATACCAGTTTGTAATTCCTGATAATATTCTTCTACAAAAAATTTTCCTTGTCTCAAATGCTACAATTTTTGAAGCAATTCACGTTGATAATATGGTGGAACCCAAAGAGTACGCGTAGCATTTTTCAAAGCAGCCCAAGTAGCTAAAATAGGATATAGTCTACAATGTTCAGACCACCAAACACATGCAAAACTAGTGAAAGCACAAATAGCAGTACCAACACGTCTTTCCTCGGGATATTGTAAACATGTAAAACATTGTTCAGCTCCTAACTCCCAAGTAAGATATATATCAGGAACATATCTACCCTTGAATGGTGGAATATTCAATTTTAATTTAGGAAGATGGTCATGATCTCGTACCTGAGGTGCTGCTGTAACCCTACTATTGCGATTATATGCCTGAGGTCGAACTGCTGGTGGTGGTGCTGGTGGTTGCACGTAGTTTTGATTTTGATAAACCTCATCCTTGTAGTAGTCCTCCACCTCTACAGTAGCAGGAGGAGCTATAGAAGCATCAACAACAGTAGTAGCAGCACCAAAATTTTATCCAGGCTCAAGGGGAATGCGCAGTGTTCGTCCCACTTGATTTAGAAGGCGACGTTGTTGTTGTTGTTGTTGTTGTTGTTGATGATGATGTTGTAGAGGTGCGACAAGTACAACCGGCGGTGGTGGTGGAAGACGTGCGAGAAATTCATTAAACTTGTTATCGAGCTTTGTTTCGAATGTCTTTCTCAATGCCATCTATCTTCTCCATGGCCTCTTCAAATCTATTTAGCACATCTCACACCTGTCCACTCATCATTTGCTGAAATTTATCATGTAGCTGTTTGTTCGTCATGTTCTCCCAATCAGTCTCATCAGCTTGTGATCCTGCCATGGTCAGCAATAGAAACACACAAGAATGTGATCCTATAGACTACTAGGAAGTGGTGGTGGTGGTGCTGGTGTTTCACAAATCCGTCAAACGAATCTCAAATTCTTACCAATTCTTACCCAGCAGCAGGTGGTGATCAGCAACCGTTGTAGCCAAAACTCTCAAAGCTTGGACAGAGCGATTGCCAGGTGGTGTCAAACGCTTGACGTAGATGTATGTGGAGTTGGGAAGGCTTATGATATGGTAGCAAAAATGTAAGCAATAATCAATTCAGAGATGCAAAGTTGAATAAACGCTCAATGACTGTACTATGCTGGTCATAGGCTAGACCGTGCTAGAGACGCGAGCCTAGAACACTAACAAAATCTTGGCGCTACACATAAATAAGGGAGGAGCACACTCTGAATTTTTCTTCTTCTTTTTTTCACTTTTTTTTGCCCGTTTTTCCTGTTTTTTTGCTCCGCAACAATTTTTTCAAAAAGTCTACAAATGGTCTAAAAACTGCCTAGCCAGAATTTTCCAGATTTAGTTTTTCTTAAACTGGAACTATTTTTCTACTGCGGGTAGCACGAAAGTTGGGGAGTCCGACTTGGTCATGACTCGGAGTATGGTGTGATCTGGAAATCAACAAAAGAACAAATACTGGACTCGGACTAGGACTGGTGGCGGAGATGGATCTGGTGGAAACTCGGACTGGTGGCGGATATATGTAGGGCGGTGGAATATGGACTAGTGGCGAATCTGTGATGGAGGTAGACTCGGATTATCGTGATGGCGGTGGACATGTGGTATATGGAAGCAGTGATGAGGATGGTGGTATATGGCAGCGGTGACGACGATGATGGTATATGACAGTGGTGACGATGATAGTGGTATATGGCAGCGGTGATGACGATGATGCGGCGGCGGCGTGACAACTTGTGAACAGAACTCAAAACTCTAAAGGACTAGACACTAAGACCAGCAACTAGACACGACAATGCAACTGCAAATTCAACAATGCAAAAACCTAAAAATGTTATGCAAAGTCTCAGATTGGTTCGAATATGATGAACTAACCGTAATTTTTTTGGCTTTTTCGTGGACTGTAGGTATGAAGAACAGACTCGATCTAAACTACGAAAAACTGTAAAATCTCACCGAGCAACCTGGAGCTCTGATACCACTTGATAGAGACGAGGGGCCCGATCTTCTGATGAGATGCTGGCTATCATTTTTGGTGGAGTAGATTTGCCGATCCGACTACGAATGTGCGAGGACGTCACGCCTTAGCAATTGCTAAACCAACTCCGAGGAGTTATTGACCATGACGGAGCACGATCAACCTGACCATGAAGGTCTATTTCCTGCAAGCAAATGAAGAACAAGCAACAAACTGAAATTGCAATCTGGATATTGCGAATATAAGAGGAAAGCTTTATTAATGAAAGTGGGGTTCTGTGACATCTTGGTCTGCTTGTTGAACACAAACGAAGTACGCGAAGTTGCAGCTATGGCGAACTTTTAATCTAAGCAAAACACAAAGTCTAAACGACGCCCTAAGGCTGTATATATGGAGGAAGAGGGGGGATTTCGTGGCCCTTGGATGAGGGTTCTGAAACCAATCCTAACTCTTGTTTCCCCACACATACAGACTCTAAAAACAACCTATACTTAAGTATTTCGAAATTACATGGGCCTGGCCCAATAATAAGGTGACACAGGACCTAGAATAGCTTCTGGACGAAATTTATGACGTGATATCTTGTATATTTCATCAAAGGCTTCATGCACTCCTTATGGTGGCTTCAAAGTCCTGAAATCATCACTTGTAACTCCGTTCTTGTTCCCCTTGCACATGCCATCATCTCCATGTTTGGTCTTGCTCTAATGTTCATCCCTCTTATCCATGCCAGACCCTTCATTTGTAGGCAAAACAAATGTATCCAATTTAGGCAGCATCATATTCTCATGAACACTAGAATCACTACCAAGAAACGAAAGTACCTGATAATTTAATTAGCATCCGCGAGCTCTAGTAATTGGTCCAGTATATGTAACAGTAGGGGTTGTGGGTGTAACAATGGTGTTGATGTCCTCATCAAGATTCGTTAGATCCATGTAGTGTATTGATTGTTTGAATAGTATTTGTGGTTAGTGATTAATTGTTTGTTCTATAAAAATGATTTTTTTGCTAATAATTTGACTAGGGTTAGCGTGCGTGCTAATAATTCGTAGCCAGATCTTGAGAATTGATTTTGGATGTCCTACATATATGTTTGTGTCCTTTTTTCTTCCATATCTTAAGAATTGATTTTGAATGTCCTACATGTATGTTTCCGCCTTTTTTCCATCCAGATTGCATGTACACAGATGAGGCTCCGGCCAGCGGCGCCCCCGGCTGTAGATCCTGCACCCGGCAGTGCGCACAGAAGCGGCCTCACCCCCCTGGATCTAAGGAACCCATAGTATATCGGGCGGACCGCATCAGCGATCTCCCGGGTGCCATCCTTGGGGAGATCATCTTCCTTCTCCCCACCAAGGATGGCTGCCGCACAGAGGTCCTCGCATCTCAGTGGCACACTCTGTGGTGCACCGCACCTCTTAATCTCGACTGTCTCTGGCTATCTGTCGTTCATGATTTTGAACTCCACGGGGCCATGCTCCCACTAGGGCTCCATTCAACGCCTATGCATCTCGGCATGCTGCCTGCTGCACATACCCTTCATAGTGAACGCCTGGCTGACATCCCGTCAATTCGAAAAACTTCAACATCTTGAGTTCTACCATTACTATGCAAATAGCTGTCCACCAAGCGTTCTGGCTATGCCCTCAGCACCAATTTCCATATCATGGTTTTCCTCCTCTCTCCAGACCACCACCCTGGCCCGGTGTCATCTACTAGACAATCTGGTACAAATTCTTCGACTCCCACTTCGAAAAAAGCTCGTGCTTGTGGTGGTCGATCTGTTGGGGGCCTCACTGCACAGCACCATCCACTCTTGCTGCCCTACCCTGGAGCACTTGCTACTTGTTTTTGTAAAAGAAATCCGTATCCCTTGTCTCCAAATAAAGTGGCCTCACCTTGTAAGCATTGGAATTTGCTTTAAAGGAGAGGAGCTCATCATCAAAGATGCCCCTTCACTCGAAAGGTTGCTCCTTGATTATCTTTACGCACCTTCGTAAATAACTGTGGTCTCTGCACCTAAACTGGAGACCTTCGGTGTAATTCCTGATCCATTTGAAGGTTACAAGATGGTGGTTGGCTCCACACTTATTCAGGTACTGTATATTATCACCAACACTTTTGTAGTCAAAAGCTGCATTTTTCATTTGTGTGCGTAAGTTTTATATCATCAACACTTTTGTAATCATAAGTTGCATTTGTCATTTGTTTGCATAATCTTTATATAATCTTGGAGTACGCTTTTGGTACTAATATTATGTCCTATGCTCGGTGAAGAGTTTGTCCATGGGTACCCTATCAATGGTGTTGGATTCTGTCAAGCCATTACATATCAGTATGTGGTGTTTTGATCTGAACATGGTTATAAGCATTCTGTGATGCTTTCCATGTCTGGAGAATTTGTATATACAGGTGATGATATCAAGCACATTGATATACTTTATTAGAACTAACCGTTCAGCAGTACTATTTTTTAGACATTAACTGTTTTTAGTCTTCATGTCTATTTAGGCTAAAGGACATGGACAAAAAGGTATAACCAATCGGTGGCATAAGAAGCACCGGGAGTTTCTCAATTCTCATGACATTCGTTTGAGGACAATAACGCTGCAAGGATATGCATCCAACCATGCAAACACTAGCTTTGTCACATTCTTCCAGTTGAATGCGAGAGTTCTATTGTCCATGAGGATTATGTTTTTTGATAGACACTTTCTCATGGATGGACACATTGAACAACATAAAAAGAAGTTTCAGGTGGACAAAAGGGCTTCTAAACGTGCTCGGCTTCTATTTACAAGAACTTGTTATCATGTACCAGTAGATTTTCTGGTCCAGGATCTTGATTTTATGGATCAGACCGATCCATTTCACTATGACTGCTCAAAACTTTGGTTGACTTAGTTGCTGTTGTCCTATTCTATCAGGATTTCATGTAAACTTGATGAACAATTAATCATCATGCTTTTGTACCTTCTGTAAGATGGGGTTAGTTATTGCTGCCTTTTTCAACTCGTCTTTGACCCGTATTTTCTTTCATACAAACCGAAGCTTCTATAAAGAAGCCTCATGGTTCCAAGAATGAACTTGGTCACATGATCTGGTCGCGAAACGACATACTCTGTATCTTCCCGCCTTGATTTATTTTACAGAGCAACATGCAACTGTGCTAAATATATGAAATTATTTAGCTTTCATTTCTCCTTTTTATACATTGATTTTCCTAGTCATTTTTAACAAATATCCACCATGTTATTATCGCAAACGGTCATATTAGTCAAACCATGGGCGTTCAACTAACCATTTACTACTGCGGGGAGCTGTTTGATTAGATGTGACAACTATGAGCAATCCACCACGCACGCCGCTAGTGCTACAATTTATTGCTAGTTTTGGACTTTTGTTTCGGCCGCCTCAGGGAGGTACGTAGAACAGTCCTCCATTCTTATCTACAAGCACCGCCGCCGAGGATGGCCACTTGCTGTGAGGTGGAGGACGAGCCGGCCAACAAGCGGGGGCGGGTCCAGCCAGAACCGCAAGATCCTCCGGCAAACGTGGACTTCATCAGCAGCCTCCCCGACGAGATGTTGGTAACCATCATATCCCACCTCACCGTCAAATATGGTGTGAGGACCATTGTCTTCTTGCAGCGGTGGCCCCTCTCTGGCGCTGCACCCCTTAGACCTCATCGTTGACCATGAGTTCTGCAGCGGGGAGCAGCAATGCCTGGACACATTGTCCCACGTCCTTGAGACGCGCCCTGGGCCAGCCAGACGCCTTGCTATCGGTAGGCTCAATCCCCACAACAAGACCGAACCCAGGTTGCACTACTCATTCCTATCCCCAAGCCTGGATCGGCTCGAGGAGCTCAGCCTTCATGCTAGATGTCCTTGCTCGCTGCCACCATCCGTGTTCCGCCTTGCGCTCATGCTGTGCGGCGCTACATCCATGCGGTTTTCCACTGGATCGATGCCGCGCGCGCTCTTCATCTCCCTAAACTTAAGAACCTCGAGCTCATTGCTGTCCGCATCTCAAAGGAGTATTTGGAGCGCCTACTCCTCAGCCGTACATCGCTCGAGTACCATCGTCTTCATGCGATGGATGGGTTGAGTAGCCTCCACATCACCTCGACGAATGTCCGTGCAATTTATGTGCATTGCTGGTGTTGGGGAACGTAGTAATTTCAAAAAAATTCCTACGCACACGCAAGATCATGGTGATGCATAGAAAACGAGAGGGGAGAGTATCGTCCACGTACCCTCGTAGACCGTAAGCGGAAGCGTTATGAGAACGCGGTTGATGTAGTCGAACGTCTTCACGATCCGAACGATCCAAGTACCGAACGCACAACACCTACGAGTTCAGCACACTTCATCTCGATGACGTCCGACGAACTCCGATCCAGCAGAGCATCATGGGAGAGTTCCGTCAGCACGACGGCGTGATGACGGGGATGATGATGCAACCGACGCAGGGCTTCGCCTTAGCACCGCTACGATATGATCGAGGTGGATTATGGTGGAGGGGTGCACCGCACATGGCTTGGAACAATCAACTTGTGTGTCTCCATGGGGTGCCCCCCTCCCCGTATATAAAGGAGTGGAGGAGGGGGAGGGCCGGCCCTCTACTATGGCGCGCCCTGGGGAGTCCTACTCCCACCGGGAGTACGATTCCCCCCCCCCTTCCATGTAGTAGGAGTAGGAGGGAAGGAAAGGGAAAAGAGAAGACAAGGAAGGAGGGGGCGCCGCCCCTCCCCCTAGTCCAATTCGGACTAAGCCTTGGGGGTCGCACAACCTCCCCTCTGTCTTTCGCCTAAAGCCCAATACGGCCCATATACTACCCGGCGAATTCCTGTAACTCTCCCGTACTCCCAAAAAAACCCGAATCACTCGGAACCTTTCCAATGTCCGAATATAGTCGTCCAATATATCGATCTTTATGTCTCGACCATTTCAAGAATCCTCGACATGTCACCGATCTTATCCGGGACTCCGAACTACGTTCGATACATCAAAACACATGAACTCATATTACCGATCATCACCGAATGTTAAGCATGCGGACCCTATGGGTTCGAGAACTATGTATACATGACCGAGACTCGTCTCCGGTCAATAACCAATAGCAGAACCTAGATGCTCATATTGGCTCCTACATATTCTACGAAGATCTTTATCGGACAAACCGCATAACAACATATGGTGTTCCCTTTGTCATCGGTATGTTACTTGCCCGAGATTCGATCGTCGGTATCTCAATACCTAGTTCAATCTCGTTACCGACAAGTCTCTTTACTTGTTCCATAATACATCATCACGCAACTAACTCATTAGTTGCATTGCTTGCAAGGCTTAAAGTGATGTGAACTACCGAGAGGTCCTAGAGATACCTCTCCGACAATCGGAGTGACAAATCCTAATCTTGATCTATGCCAACTCAACAAGTACCATTGGAGACACCTGTAGAGCACCTTTATAATCACCCAGTTACGTTGTGATGTTTGGTAGCACACGAAGTGTTCCTCCGGTATTCGGGAGTTGCATAATCTCATAGTCATAGGAACATGTATAAGTCATGAAGAAAGCAATAGCAACAAACTAAATGATCATCGTGCTAAGCTAACAGATGGGTCAAGTCAATCACATTATTCTCTAATGATGTGATACAGTTAATCAAATGACAACTCATGTCTATGGCTAGGAAACATAACCATCATTGATTCAACGAGCTAGTCAAGTAGAGGCATACTAGTGACAGTATGTTTGTCTATGTATTCACACATGTATTAAGTTTCTGGTTAATACAATTCTAGCATGAATAATAAACATTTATCATGATATAAGGAAATATTATTGCCTCTAGCGCATATTTCCTTCAGTCCCCACTTGCACTAGAGTCAATAGTCTAGTTCACATCTTTATGTCATTTGTTCAGATCTCCATGTGACTAATACCCAAAGGGTTTACTAGAGTCAATAATCCAGTTCACATCGCTATGTGATTAACTCCCAAAGAGCGATCATGTTTTTCTTGTGAGAGAAATTTATTCAACGGGTCTGCCACATTCAGAGCTGTATGTATTTTGCAAATTTTCTATGTCTACAATGCTTTGCACGGAGCAACTCTAGCTAATTGCTCCCACTTCCAATATGTATCCAAATCGAGACTTAGAGTCATCTAGATCAATGTAAAAAGCTTGCATCGACGTAACTCTTTATGATGAACTCTTTTATCACCTCCATAACCGAGAAATATTTCCTTAGTCCTCTAAGGATAATTTTGACCGCTATCTAGTGATCTACTCCTAGATCACTATCGTACTCCTTTGCCAAACTCAGGGCAGGGTATACAATAGGTCTGGTACATAGCATGACATACTTTATAGAACCTATGACTGAGGCATAGGGAATGACTTTTCATTCTCTTTCTATTTTCTGACGTGGTCGGGTTTTGAGTCTTTACTCAACTTCACACCTTGCAACACAGGCAAGAACTCCTTCTTTGACTGCTCCATTTTGAACTACTTCAAAATCTTGTCAAGGTATGTACTCATTGAAAATATATCAAGCGTCTTGATCTATCTCTATAGATCTTGATGCTCAATATGTAAGTAGCTTCACCAAGGTCTTTCTTTGAAAAACTCCTTTCAAACACTCCTTTATGCTTTCCAGAAAATTCTACATTATTTCCGATCAACAATATGTCATTTAGATATACTTATCAGGAATGCTATAGTGCTCCCACTCACTTTCTTGTAAATACATGCTTCACCGCAAGCCTGTATAAAACCATATGCTTTGATCACTTTATCAAAGTATATATTCCAACTCCAAGATGCTTGCACCAGTCCATAGATGGAACGCTGGAGCTTGCACACTTTGTTAGCACCTCTAGGATTGACAAAACCTTCTGGTTGCATCATATACAACTCTTCTTTAAGAAATCCATTAAGGAATATAGTTTTGACATCCATTTGCCAGATTTCATAAAATGCGGCAACTGCTAACATGATTCAGACAGACTTTTAAGCATCAATACGAGTGAGAAAATCTCATCGTAGTGAACACCTTGAACTTGTCGAAAACATTTTTGCGACAATTCGAACTTTGTAGATAGTAACACTGTTGGGGAACGTTGCAGAAAACAAAAATTTTCCTACGGTTTCACCAAGATCCATCTAGGAGTTCATCTAGCAACGAGTGATCGGATTGCATCTACATACCTTTGTAGATCATGCGCGGAAGCGTTCAAAGAACGGGGATGAGGAAGGCGTACTCGACGTGATCCAAATCACCGGAGATCCTAGCGCCGAACGGATGGCACCTCCGTGTTCAACACACGTATGGTCAGCGTAACGTATCCTCCTTCTTGATCCAGCAAGGGGGAGAAGAGGTTGAGGAAGGTGGCTCCAGCAGCAGCACGACGGCGTGGTGGTGATGGAGCTGCAGTACTCCGGCAGGGCTTCGCCAAGCTCTATGGAGGAGGAGGATGTGTTGGAGAGGGAGAGGGAGGCACCAAAGGCGTGGTGTGAGAGGCCCTCCTTCCCCCACTATATATAGGGAGCCTAGGGGGGCGGCGGCCAAGGGAGGAATCCCTCCTCCCCAAGGCACCTAGGAGGTGCCTTCCCCCTTTAGGACTCTTCCTTTCTTGATCTCCTGGCGCATGGGCCTCTTGGGGCTGGTGCCCATGGCCCATATAGGCCAAGGCGCACACCCCTACATCCCATGTGGCCCCCCGGGGCAGGTGGCCCCAACCGGTGGACCCCCGGGACCCTTCCGGTGGTCCCGGTACAATACCGGTGACCCTGAAACTTGTCCCGACGGCCGAAATAGCACTTCCTATATATAATTCTTTACCTACGGACCATTCCGGAACTCCTCGTGACGTCCGGGATCTCATCCGGGACTCCGAACAACACTCGGGTTACTGCATATACATATCCCTACAACCCTAGCGTCACCGAACCTTAAGTGTGTAGACCCTACGGGTTCGGGAGACATGTAGACATGACCGAGATCGCTCTCCGGTCAATAACCAACAGCGGGATCTGGATACCCATGTTGGCTCCCACATGCTCCTCGATGATCTCATCGGATGAACCACGATGTCGAGGATTCAAGCAACCCCGTATACAATTCCCTTCGTCAATCGGTATGCTACTTGCCCGAGATTTGATCGTCGGTATCCCAATACCTCGTTCAATCTCGTTACCGGCAAGTCACTTTACTCGTACCGTAATGCATGATCCCGTGACTAGACACTTGGTCACTTTGAGCTCATAATGATGATGCATTACCGAGTGGGCCCAGTGATACCTCTCCGTCATACGGACTGACAAATCCCAGTCTTGATCCGTGTCAACCAAACAGACACTTTCGGAGATACCCATAGTATACCTTTATAGTCACCCAGTTACGTTGTGACGTTTGGTACACCCAAAGCACTCCTACGGTATCCAGGAGTTACACGATCTCATGGTCTAAGGAAAAGATACTTGACATTGGAAAACTCTAGCAAACGAACTATACGATCTTGTGCTATGTTTAGGATTGGGTCTTGTCCATCACATCATTCTCCTAATGATGCGATCTCGTTATCAATGACATCCAATGTCCATAGTCAGGAAACCATGACTATCTGTTGATCAACGAGCTAGTCAACTAGAGGCTTACTAGGGACATGTTGGTGTCTATTATTCACACATGTATTATGATTTCCGGATAACACAATTATAGCATGAATAAAGACAATTATCATGAACAAGGAAATATAATAATAATGCTTTTATTATTGCCTCTAGGGCATATTTCCAACAAAAACTACTATCAGCGTTCGTCTTCCTGTTGAAGATCCATTTATTCCTAATGACTTGCCGATCATCGGGCAAGTCAACCAAAGTCCACACTTTGTTCTGATACATGGATCCCATCTCAGATTTCATGGCCTCAAGCAATTTTGCAGAATCTGGGCTCATCATTGCTTCCTCATAGTTCGTAGGTTCATTATGGTCAAGTAACATGACCTCCAAAACAGGATTACAGTACCACTCTAGTGCGGATCTTACTTTGGTTGACCTACGAGGTTCGATAGTAACTTGATCTGAAGTTTCATGATCATCATCATTGGCTTCCTCACTAATTAGTGTAGGTGTCACAGGAACCGGTTTCTGTGATGGACTACTTTCCAATAAGGGAGCAGGTACAGTTACCTCATCAAGTTCTACTTTCCTCCCACTCACTTCTTTCGAGAGAAACTCCCTCCCTAGAAAGGATCCATTCTTAGCAACAAATGTCTTTCCTTTGGATCTGTGATAGAAGGTGTACCCAACAGTCTCCTTTGGGTATCCTATGAAGACACATTTCTCCAATTTGGGTTCGAGCTTATCAGGTTGAAGCTTTTTCACATAAGCATCGCTGCCCCAAACTTTAAGAAACGACAACTTTGGTTTCTTGCCAAACCATAGTTCATAAGGTGTCATCTCAACGGATTTAGATGGTGCCCTATTTAACGTGAATGCAGCTATCTCTAATGCATAACACCAAAACGATAGCGGTAAATCAGTAATAGACATCATAGATCGCACCATATCTAGTAAAGTGTGATTACGACATTGGGACACACCATTACGCTGTGGTGTTCCAGGTGGCGTGAGTTGCGAAACTATTCCGCATTGTTTCAAATGAAGACCAAACTGGTAACTCCAATATTCTCCTCCACGATCAGATCGTAGAAACTTTATTTTCTTGTTACGATGATTTTCCACTTCACTCAAAAATTCTTTGAACTTTTCAAATGTTTCAGACTTATGTTTCATCATGTAGATATACCCATATCTGCTCAAATCATCTATGAAGGTCAGAAAATAACGATACCCACCGCGAGCCTCAACACTCATCGGACCCCATACATCAATATGTATTATTTCCAATAATTCAGTTGCTCGCTCCATTGTTTCGGATAATGGAGTCTTAGTCATCTTGCCCATGAGGCATGGTTCGCAAGCATCAAGTGATTCATAATCAAGTGATTCCAAAAGCCCATCAGCATGGAGTTTCTTCATGCGCTTTACATCAATATGACCTAAACGGCACTGCCACAAATAAGTTGCACTATCATTATTAACTTTGCATCTTTTGGCTTCAATATTATAAATATGTGTATCACTACGATCGAGATTCAATAAACCATTCACCTTGGGTGTATGACCACATAATGTTTTATTCATGTAAACAGAATAACAATTATTCTTTAACTTAAATGAATAACGGTATTGCAATAAACATGATCCAATCATATTATGCTCAACGCAAACACCAAATAACATTTATTTTAGGTTCAACACTAATCCGGAAGGTAAAGAGAGTGTGCGATGGTGATCTTATCAACCTTTGGAATTACTTCGAACACACATCGTCACCTTGCCCTCAACTAGTCTTTTGTTTATTTTGCAACTCCCGTTTTGAGTTACTACTTTTAGCAACTAAACCAGTATCAAATATCGAGGGGTTTGCTATAAACACTAGTAAAGTACACATCATGTATATCAAATATACCTTTATTCACTTTGCCATCCTTCTTATCCGCCAAGTACCTAGGGTAGTTCCACTTCTAGTGACCATTTCCTTTGCAGTAGAAGCACTCAGTTTCAGGCTTGGGTCTAGCTTTGGGCTTCTTCATGGGAGTGACAACTTGCTTGCCATTATTCTTGAAGTTCCCTTTCTTTCCCCTGCCCTTTTACTTGAAACTAGTGGTTTTTTCAACCATCAACACTTGATGCTTTTCTTGATTTCTACCTTTGTCGATTTTAGCATCACGAAGAGCTTGGGAATTGTCTCCGTTATCCCTTGCATATTATAGTTCATCACAAAGTTCTAGTAACTTGGTGATAGTGACTAGAGAACTCTGTCAATCACTATCTTATCTGGAAGATTAACTCCCAATTGATTCAAGTTATTGTAGTACTCAGACAATCTGAGCACATGCTCACTGGTTGAGCTATTCTCCTCCATCTTGTAGGCAAAGTACTTGTCAGAGGACTCATACCTCTCGACTCGGGCATGAGTCTAAAATACCAATTTCAGCTCTTGGAACATCTTATATGCTCCGCGGCGTTCAAAATGTTTTTGACGTCCTGGTTCTAAGATGTAAAGCATGGTGCACTAAACTATCAAGTAGTCATCATACCAAGCTTTGTCAAACGTTCATAATGTTTGTATCTGCTCCTGCAATAGGTCTGTCATCTAGCGGTGCATCAAGGACATAATACTTTTGTGCAGCAATGAGGATAACCCTCAGATCACGGAGCTAGTCCGTATCATTGCTACTAACATCTTTCAACTTATTTTACTCTAGGAACATATCAAAAATAATCAGGGAGCTACATCGGAAGCAATTGATCTACAACATAGATACGCAAATACAATCAGTACTAAGTTCATGATAAATTAAAGTTCAATTTAATAATATTACTAAAGAACTCCCACTTAGATAGACATCCCTCTAATAATCTAAGTGATCACGTGATCCATATCAACTAAACCATGTCCGATCATCACGTGAGATGGGGTAGTTTTCAATGGTGAACGTCACTATGTTGATCATATCTACTATAAGATTCACACTCGACCTTTCGGTCTCAGTGTTCCGAGGCCATATCTGCATATGCTAGCCTCGTCAAGTTTAACCCGAGTATTTCTGCATGTGCAAAACTGGCTTGCACCCGTTGTATGTGAACGTAGAGCTTATCACACCCGATCATCACGTGGTGTCTCGGCACGACGAACTTTGGCAACGGTGCATACTCAGGGAGAACACTTGTACCTTGAAATTTAGTGAGAGATCATCTTATAATGCTACCGTCAATCAAGAAGAATAAGATGCATAAAGGATAAACATCACATGCAATCAATATAAGTGATATGATATGGCCATCATCATCTTGTGCCTGTGATCTCCATCTCCCAAGCACCGTCATGATCACCATCATCACCGGCTTGACACCTTGATCTCCATCGAAGCATCGTTGTCGTTATGCCAACTATTGCCTCCACGACTATCGCTATCGCTTAGTGATAAAGTAAAGCAATTACATGGCGATTGAATTTCATACAATAAAGCGACAACCATATGGCTCCTGCCAGTTACCGATAATTGTGTTACAAAACATGATCATCTCATACAAAAAGGGGGGTGCACAGCCTCCCCTCTCTCTTTCCCCTAAAGCCCAATAAGGCCCATATACTCCCCAGCGAATTCCCGTAACTCTCCCGTACTTCCAAAAAAACCCGAATCACTCGAAACATTTCCAATGTCCGAATATTGTCGTCCAATATATCGATCTTTACGTCTTGACCATTTTAAGACTCCTCGACATGTCCCCGATCTCATCCGGGACTCCGAACTATCTTCGATACATCGAAACACATGAACTCATATTACCGATCATCACCGAACGTTAAGCGTGCGGACCCTACGGGTTCGAGAACTATGTATACATGACCGAGACTCATCTCCAGTCAATAACCAATAGCGGAACCTGGATGCTCATATTGGCTCCTACATATTCTATGAAGATCTTTATCGGTCAAACCGCATAACCACATACGTTGTTCCGTTTGTCATCGGTATGTTACTTGCCCGAGATTTGATCCTCGGTATCTCAATACCTAGTTCAATCTCGTTACCGGCAAGTTTCTTTACTCGTTCCGTAATACAACATCCCGCAACTAACTCATTAGTTGCATTGCTTGCAAGGCTTAAAGTGATGTGCACTACCGAGAGGGCCCAGAGATACCTCTCTGACAATCGGAGTGACAAATCCCAATCTTGAGACACCTGTAGAGCACCTTTATAATCACCCAGTTACGTTGTGATGTTTGGTAGCACACAAAGTGTTCCTCCGGTATTCGGGAGTTGCATAATCTCATAGTCATAGGAACATGTATAAGTCATGAAGAAAACAATAGCAACAAACTAAACGATCATCGTGCTAAGCTAACGGATGGGTCAAGTCAATCACATCATTCTCTAATGATGTGATCCCGTTAATCAAATGACAACTCATGTCTATGGTTAGGAAACATAACCATCATTGATTCAACGAGCTAGTCAAGTAGAGGCATACTAGTGACAATCTGTTTGTCTATGTGTTCACGCATGTATTAAGTTTCCAGTTAATACAATTCTAGCATGAATAATAAACATTTATAATGATATAAGGAAATATTGTTGCCTCATATAAGGAAATATTATTGCTTCTAGGGCATATTTCCTTTAGCTGGCGCCGCCCAAGGCTGTCAGTTGAGGTGTTTCACGATATTGTCATTGAGGATGTTTATTTCCTTGAGAGATTGTATGTACATGATAAATTAGGTCCAACAAGAATCAGGGTCATTCACGCACCGAAATTGACAGTGTTGGGCTATTCGTGTGTTGGATTCAATGAACTTGTTACTAGATCATTATCCGTTTAGGTACAACAGTTTTCTTCTTCTCCTTCTTATATACATGACAACACATTTTATCTAGTTGTTGTTGATTTATATGTTCGCCTGTCATCCCAAAAATGATTCCCACAAGCTTGAGCCGGCCTCTGCGCATAGTGAAGATCTTGGTACTACAATCTGTCGGCCTCGATCTGGATGAAGTTGTTAGATTCCTTAGATGCTTTCCTTGCACAAAGAAGCTATACATCAAGGTGATGCTCCTTTCCTGTTAATTTTTAACCACAACAGAGTCAATTTTTCGTTACTTTTACCCATGATTACAATGACAAATGTAGAATGATTTCTAAAGGAAATTTGGAGGATTTCAATACATATATTTTTTCAGATGCTAGTGTTGTACGCATTTTATTCCTTCGCCCGACGTGCTTTCATGATAAAAATTTATCATGAAAGATTGAATGTGGCATTTCACTCTTTTCGTGTATTTTAGAAATCCTACAAATCAAAGAGGCCCGAAGTGTTAAAATCCGCAGCTATGCACTAATATGTTGTCTTCGTTTGCAGATACTAGCAGGCCCGAAAGTAGAAAATGTTGGGGAATATAACAATCCCATTGAATGACTTGATATTCATCTCACAGAAATTACTTTTAACGAGTACCGAGGCACCACACCAGAAATTAAATTCGCCAGGTTCATTTTTGAGAAAGCAAGATTGCTCAAGGTAATGAGTTTTGTCCTATATTTACGGCGCAGAAGTGAATGGATTGCTAAAGAGCGCATGCGTCTACAGCTGAATGGAGAAGGCTCTGCACAAGCTGAATTTCAGTTTGTAACTTCATATGACAGATTATTCGGAAGTCACTGTATCGAGTTGGTATATGACTTCTCGGTGGCTGATCCTTTCGCGGAAATAATGCATGAAAAAGATTCTGAAGAAGATGATTTTTATGTGTCTAAATAGTTCGAACCTTGTAATCTTTGAATTTGGGCCTTGTAATGTTGGAATTTGAACCTTGCAATATTTATGGTATTTGTTATATAACGTAATTGGATGTTTAATTTGGTCTTACAATCATGTCATGTTACAAGTATATATATGTTGTTCTTCTCTACATAGAGCATAGATGTTCTGTAGACAGAGGATATCACATCGCACACGGACCACACTAGGTAACCCGTCGGTGATGAATTCATCAATCGCAAACAGTTATATACCAGCAAGCATTTTCCCACAACACATATGGCTTATTCCATCCCAAACAGCTCGGATGGATCAACTGTATGCCACGTATCACACATGCAATGCTAATCTGATTTGTGCTTGATGTCTCCGCCATTGCTCGCACATTTCTTATTTTCCACATATCACTATGTCGGCCTCTGCACGTGTCCCTCGGCGCGCTGTGTTCGATGTTAGGCGCCGCGGCACGCTCTACTCGCGTCCGTCGGCGTGCCCTGCTCGTGTACCTCCACACGCTCGGCTTGTGGAAAACTTTTCCTTGCGTGTTCAACTGTTATATGCATATATATGGTTGCTCACCGTTGAGGCGACCGCGGAGTGCTCTGCTCGCGTCCCTCTACGCCTATTCTGCCAGCTGTTGGGCCTGTGCACGATCACATCGGAGGCCCCATAAGCATGCGGTTGCATCGCGCGCATCGCCACACGATACAGTTACGTGTGGCACGATGGAATTACAGGCCGCAAATTAGAGCTGCCATCTGGGCGTGCCGATATTCTAGGCCGTACAGCTTCCCCTTTAATTCCCGTGGCCATTATAATAACCTCAGTCTCTTCAACCTTTTGATCGCGCCTGACAACACAACAAGCACACCCACGATGACACATAGAGAGGGGATGTCTAGCGGCGCTCCAATGGAGTTCGGCAAGCATAAAGTGGAGACCCACGTGAGGGAGACGGATCTCTCGGTGGTGCACACCATCGGCCCGGCCGTGGTGGACGACTACATCAACATCGTTGAGCAGTTACTTGCTCGAGACAAGTACAAGGTGGTCGGCATCGACCTCCAGTACACCAGGGGTCATCCCAACATAGATCAGAAGGTTGCCGTTGCATAGTTGTGTGTGCGCCATCATGTCCTCATCTACCACTACTGCATGGCCACAGAGTCGTGCGACCGTTTCACCAGGTTTGTCAACAGCACCGACTACAAGTTCTCTATGGTGGAAACCACCGACGATGTAAAAGCGCTCAGGGTTATGGGCCTGGCCTGCAAGAATCTTGTCGAAATTCGTGAGCACTACAGTGTCTAGGGAAGCACAAAGAAGGACTCCCTGGTTGAACTCGCCCCGGCCATCATCAACCCATACTACGAAAAGATGAAGCAGGATGCCAACAGAACACATCCCGTATCCTGGCATGGGGCCTGGATGCATCAACTGGATGAACCTCACCTTAGGTTCACGACCAAGAGCTTGTACACAAGCTACGAGATGCACAGGCGGATCATTGACATGAGGAAGTGCATGGTTACCAAAATCGATGACGCCGGATCGAGCCACAAGTAGAGTAGTAGCGGCAAGCGTCACAAGAAGTAGATTATGATAAGATGATCATTTATCCTAGTTAATTATGCATGTAATATATAGTTGACTTTGGTGTGTGGAAATGTCATGTGTGTAGTAGCCACCTATATAATTATGCATGTAATACTTTAGTTTGGTGTGTGCAAATGTCATGTGTGTAGTAGCCACCTATGTAATTGGATGTTTAATTTGGTTATGCAACCATGTCCTTATAAGTGTGTGTATATATATGTTGTTGTTCTGTATGCAATCCCAATGCACAACACACACACACACACCTTATTAGTTGCAATCGCCTGTGTTATTATTGGTCTTCACACAAATTTCTGATTAAAGACTTGTTTGCCGTGTATCACACACATCTTGTCATATTGAACCATTTTTGTTATCTTGGCTCAACGCAAACAGTTCATTTGAGTGAACTATTTGCCCTCTATCGCACACACCTTGATCTGGCTGACTATTTCTTTTGTTCCACCTAATCACAAACAGTTCATCCGAGTGAACTGTATGCCGTATATCGCACGCACCTTCATCTGGCTGCCCATTTTTGTTCTTCTGCCTCATCGCAAAAAGTTCATTGAACTGAACCGTATGCCTGCATTGCACACGCAACTAAAATCTGAACCGTGTTTGATGCATCTGTCATCGCAAATGTTTTGCATCTTTTTTGATGGTTTTTTACATCACCGTTTGCCATTATTGCATCGCACACAGTTTCGTCAAAGGTTCTCTGGTCATAGTGTCGCATTAGCAGCATCTTGCAGTAGTGATATAACAGTCCTTCCAAGCATGAGAAGATGGCTTGTTAGGATAACTGTGCTTTGGACATGACACGTTAAGACCTTCCTGATAATTCTTGGGTTTCCCCCCGTTATAAGGCTGCTTGGCATTGCGACGCTGATTTTTGAACCCTGTGTTGGTGTTAGCCACAAAATCTGACGCGCCATAGGGGTGTTTGCGTTTTCCACCATTACTATGGTTAGTGTGATTACCATTCTGTGCTGATGCACTTTGTTGCTGACCCTTGCCACCAACGTTTTTCTTGCCCTTATTAGATTTATCATCATCAGAGCTAGGATCTTTCATACCGTCAGAGTCAGCATATCTGGTGAACACATCCATGAGATTACCCATATCCGTGCACTTGCGTTTAAGCGGCCTGAGTTTTGCACAAGAGGCTGAAAGTGGAATTTCTTCTCCAAGATCACAATTTGAGCCGCCCCAATGCTATTTGAAGAGTGGATAATGCTCGCAACCCGGCGAGTCTAATGATGGGCCGACTCATCCTCACGCTACACACAGTGCTGCAAATCAACAATTGTCATCGGCTGCTTGCAAGTCCCTTGAAAATTCTTGATGAAGCACCCCTTCAACTCCGCCCAGGTGTTGATACAATTGGAGGGCAGGTTCTTCAGCCATGTGCGAGCCGACCCTTCCAACATGATAGTGAAATACTTGGAACATACCGCATCACTGACATCCAACATATCCATGGTCAGCTCATAACTCTCAATCCAAGCCGCCGGCTCAAGATCCATTGTGTAGTTGGTAACTTTGCGAGGTCCCTTAAAATCCTTAGGCACACGCTTGTTATGTAAAGCAGACACTAGGCACGACACTCTGATGATTCTGTTGCTCGACCCGGCTCCCAGACAAGTTGAAGGAATTACCGGGGCGGCTGATAAGCCCCCTGGTTTGCTGCCTCCACCTCACGACGGGCCCTTTCCTCATCCACAATTGCCTAGGCATCAGACCGTGTGTTGCGGGGCGGGTTATGACGTCGTTCACTGCTGGACACTGCTAGCGACTCAACATGTCGGCTGTAGCAACCGCTCAGTAATGGGGTCGAGTGTACACGATGTCGACTATCTTATATTTACTAATTGGAAGCACCAATCGAGCCTCCATGTTATATCTAGAAAAATATTATAATTGTCTGTTAGATCCGCAAATGATTAATTTGCAGCCGTGGGATGATGTGCCTCAAAGAGTCCTCATAATGTATCCCACGTTCACAACTAAAAAGAGAAAAATGGCGCCTCAAAGATTCCTCATAATCTATCCCAGGTTCACTGCTAAATTTTTTTTTATAAAATTGTAGCTGTGAGATATATTGCATGAAAGAGTCCTCACAATCTATCCCACTTCTCACAACTAAAAGAAAAATATATCTCACATTCATGATAGAAATCTGCCTAGCAACCTCTAAAAAACTCTACAAAAATTCTCAAGCAATCCTTGCCGTCAGCCCTCATGCACGTCTCCTTCCCTCGGGTAATTCTTTGATGTCGCATCTCTGCCGCTGCTTCTTCCTGTTTGTGCATGTCTGCTCTCCTAGATCAGTTGCTGATGTCAATACTTAAGCAAGCAGCCAGCTTCCTGTAGAACATGTACTGTCCTTTCTACGCTTTCTCTCCACACGCAAAATCACTCCTACGTGATGAAATAATAGAGTAAGAAAGAGAATAAGAGGGTTGTTCTAAGTTGGCAAATGAGTCTCAAGGGCGAGGCAAATTACAATGGTGCGACTATCAGGAACTCGACGATGCACCCACAAAGTATCGTCCTTGCGAGCGTGGCAGAGCTACATCTCCCCGTCGGCTACTTCGACGAAGACACAATCAACCCTAAGTTGTATTCTGTCCTATTTAGAGCATGGTACATATCATTTACCTACTCTATCCCTAGTTCTATTGTTTTATTTCATGGCTTGTGAAGTGCATGCACTCAGGATGTTCATCCCTCAAAATTTCTTCTATTCCATCCTTCAATCTAGATTTCGCCAAATTCCTCACATTCATGAAGCCTCCAGATTATAACTTATTATATTTGTAGCCGTTCATGAAGCCTAAAATGCCCTTCCACTATCCCACGCAAGTGAGTTCTCTTATCCATGGTCTCTATCTCCCCGTGATTCCTTGAATAAACAAATTAATGTTTGTTGCCTTGTCGAGATATGTGCCACAGCAAGAAGCATTGGCACAAGCCCGACCTGGGGATTTTCCTGAGAAAAATTAACGTCTTTCGGCTGGCGTTATGGCACTTTTCAAAAGCTGGCCTCCAATATGTGTTGATTGCCAATGCTTTTGGCCTTGAGAAACAAACATAGATGAAGCTAGCAGGCGGCTGGATGCCTATATGATGCAGGGTGCACACGCGTATAGTCGTACGCTCCTAGATCTTGGAGCCGATCCATGACGCCGATGGTGTTCATTCTTTTGAGCAGAAAAAATTGCTGCGGAAGAATATGCAAACAACCTCTTTTCTTCATTTCCAGGTTTTGCCGGTGTTTGCTGATGGCCTGCGGATCACATTCTGGCTGCTTGCTCTTGGAGAGTAGATGATCAAGACATGGTATAATCTCTGCCTCAAAATCTACTCTGATCTCCGGTAAGCAATTGTGATAACGTTAATCAAAATAACATGGTCCCTATATATGTATATATTCACTGACACAGTAGTCTGTATGATTTTCTACAGGCCAACAATATAAAATTGCAAGTTGAACTAAAGTTTGTGTCTTGATATTCATTTTTTCAGTAACTACATTCGCTGATGAGGTGCTCAATGAATCTCCCTGTAGTAAAACAGTGGGTTACTTTCAAGTGTATGATTTGTTCGGATATGCATGGGCCATGTGAATATATGTGCAAATTTGAGTTAACACTTAACAAGCTCCCCATGGAGTTACATGCACGCATATACCTTAACTCCAAAAATTTCCAAAAAAGTAGCACAACCTCCACTAACCAGACATCATGATGAAGTAACTTAGGGAAATCATATACTATATTACTTTAAAATATGAAAATTTACGTGCATGTAAAGATATATAGACATGTATATACGTATCAAGAAATATCATTTCAAGCTATGAAAATAAAAAATTAAGTTCTTTGTGCACTAAGCGACACTAGGTAACTGTAATATATGCCGTAAAAATGTGTCAAAATTACATACATATCATAAATTATAGTTTTATTTTCTTTAGGATAAAAATTATCATGTTATTTTACCAAATTTCACGTATGTATGTCGTGTGTGTATCCATTTTTAAAACATAAATCGTCATATGCCTTACTAAGTTGAATATTGTGACTGAGGTTAAATGATTAGTTTTAGTGTTGAGAAAAAGTAAGTTAGTGTGTAACAGGAAATAATTATAGAGTACTTTGAACTGAACCGATTGAGTTAACAAGAAATAAATTATGTGTCACTTGGAGTTTGTTATCTGAGTGTGTCACTTTAAGTTTTGGTTTGGGAATCCGATAAAGTTATTAAAAATATTTGGTGCCGAATGTGCTAAAACTAATTTTAAGTTATAATTTCCAAAGGTAGAGTTCAAAAATGTAAGCATAATGATTAAAATCGGCGATTTAAAAATAATAGCATGGTAATATATGATGAAAAAAATTACATAATAAAAATCACATTCAAAATAAGGGTGTACTTATTTCATAGACATGTATGTGGCAAAAGAGAACATTTTGTGTCATATTTCCTAAAATATTTCCAAAGTACAAAGGTACGACATAGTTTTTTCAAAATTGAAAGTATTCAAGAAAAATGACATGTAAAACAGTGTTCTAACTCATTAGAAATAAATACAGAGTTTTCTTTCGTAATGTAACATCCCAAAATTCTAAATTTTGGAATGTTATATTAAATAAATAGTTTTGATTGATTGTTTGATTGTGGTAGGGTTGCTTGTGTGAAATTGAGTGGAAATTTGAAACTTTTTGAAAGTTGAATGAGAGGGAATAAAATGTGACGCCCCCGATTCAATCGTACACTAATCGTACACGCAAACGTGTACAATCAAGATCAGGGACTCACGGGAAGATATCACAACACAACACTATAAATAAAATAAGTCATACAAGCATCATATTACAAGCCAGGGGCCTCGAGGGCTCGAATACAAGAGCTCGATCATAGACGAGTCAGCGGAAGCAACAATATCTGAGTACAGACATAAGTTAAACAAGTTTGCCTTAAGAAGGCTAGCACAAACTGGGATACATATCGAAAGAGGCGCAGGCCTCCTGCTTGGGATCCTCCTAAACAACTCCTGGTCGTCGTCAGTGGCCTGCACGTAGTAGTAGGCACCTCCCGAGTAGTAGCAGTCGTCATCGACGGTGGCGTCTGGCTCCTGGACTTCAACGTCGGGTCGCAACAGTCGAATAGAGGAAGGGGGAAAAGGGGGAAGCAAAGCAACCGTGAGTACTCATCCAAAGTACTCGCAAGCAAGGAGCTACACTACATATGCATTGGTATCAATGAAAGGGGGGGTAGTATATGTGGACTGAACTGCAGAATGCCAGAATAAGAGGGGGATAGCTAGTCCTATCAAAGACTACGGTTCTGGCAACCTCCATCTTGCAGCATGTAGAAGAGAGTAGATGGTAAGTTCACCAAGTATCATCGCATAGCATAATCCTACCCGATGATCCTCCCCTCGTCGCCCTATGAGAGAGCGATCATCGGTTGTATCTGGCACTTGGAAGGGTGTGTTTTATTAAGTATCCAACTAGTTGTCATAAGGTCAAGGTACAACTCCAGCTCGTCCTTTTACCGAGGGACACGACTATTCGAATAGATCAACTTCCCTGCAGGGGTGCAGCACATTTCCCAACACGCTCGATCCCCTTTGTCCGGACAGACTTTTCTGGGTCATGCTTGGCCTCGGAAGATCAACATGTCGCAGCCCTACCTAGGCACAACAGAAAGGTCAGCACGCCGGTCTAAATCCTATGGTGCGGGGGTTTGGGGCCAACGCCCATTGCACACCTGCATGTTGCGTACGCGGCCGGTGTGCAGACCTAGCAACCTCCACTACAAAGGAAGTTGCGTTACGCGGTCCAACCCGGCGTGCGCCGCTCAGTCGCTGATGTCATGAAGGCTTCGGCTAATACCACGACATCGAGTGCCCATAACTGTTCCTTTATAGTTGGTTAATGCGTATAGGCCAGTGGCCAGACTTAGATCAAATACCAAGATCTCGTTAAGCATGTTATCTTGAAGTAACCATGAACGCCGACCAGGGCCAGGCCCACCTCTCTCCTAGGTGGTCTCAAACTACCATGTCGCTCCGCCACAAAGATCCACACAAAGGGCGGTGGGAAAAGTATTTCCTTTCAGCCCCCAATTCGCGAATCAACCGCCGGTACTCAACGAGCCGACCCGACTTTAGTCACCACATGTATCATGTGTAATATGTATAGTATATACCCGTGATCAACACCCGACATGATCACGGCCCGAGAGTATAGCTTGGCAGACTAACAAGAATGTAGGGCCAATGATGATAAACTAGCATCCTATACTAAGCATTTAGGATTACAGGTAAGGTATCAACAACTGTAGCAACAATGACAGGGTATGCATCAGAATAGGATTAACGGAAAGCAGTAACATGCTACACTACTCTAATGCAAGTAGTAGAGAGAGAATAGGCGATATCTCGTGATCAACGGGGGGGGGGGCTTGCCTGGTTGCTCTAGCAAGTAGGGGTCGTCAACAACGTAGTCGATTGGGGCACCAGCAGCGGCGTCAGTATCGTAGTCTACTGGAGAGAAGAGGGGGAAGAAACAATGAATACAATGCAAACAGATGCATAATGATGCATGACATGACAAGTAACAGTGTAGGTGTGCCCTAACACGGCATGAGGTGATACCGGTGAAGGGGGGCAATATCCGGGAAAGTATCCCCGATGTTTCACGTTTTTGGACAGATGAATCGAAGGGGGAAAGTTTTGTGTCTTCTATCTACGGGTGTGTGGCGGACGAACGTGTTGCGTATCCAGATTCGTCTCGTCGTTCTGAGCAACTTTCGTGTACAAAGTTTTTCCATCCGAGCTACGGTTTATTTTATATTAATTTGAAAATATTTAAATCATTTTTAGGATTTATCTAATTAATTTAATTCAGCATTATCTAGAACAGTGCATGCTGGCGTCAGCATGATGTCAGCATGACGTCAGAAGTCAACAGTGGTGTTGACTGGTCAAACTGACGTGTGGGTCCCGTTCGTCATTGACTAGACTAACTAATCATGATTAATTAGTTTAATTAGTTTTTAGTTGAATTAATCAAACTTAATTAAGTTAATTAATTCTTTAATTAATTAATTACTTAACTAATTAATTAATTATGATTGTTATTATTTTTAATTCCTTTTTTATAAAACGTTCTGTGGGCGGGGCCCCTTTGTCATAGGCCCAGGGGGGCAGGACCCATTGGTCAGTGGCCCATAGGCCACTACGGGTGGGGGCGACGGGCGCTGGGCACCTGGTGCGGGCGCACCCGAGTGGGGCAAGCCGGTGGGGCCATCTCCGACGATGGCTGGATCGATGGGTGGGCTCGGCAGAGGCGCCGGCATCGAGTGGAGCAGCGTTGGGGCTTGGCTTCGCAACGCGTGCGACGAGGACGGCAAGGCATGTCCGTCAGCGGGCGGTGTAGGCGAGCGCGGGGGTGACGGGCGCGTTCGAGTTCGCGAGGAGGGCCGAGCCAAGGCGGGAGCGCCGTCGCGCGCGCAGTCTATGCGGGCGGCGGGTGATGCGCAGGGGCGGCAGAGGCGGGGCTTGGCGCGACTGCAGGCAACGGGGATGGCCACGACGCGGAAGTGAAGCAGCGATGGAGGCGGGGCACGCTGCCGAGGGAGCTGGGCGCGGCCAGGCCATGTGCCAACGCAGGCCACGGCGATGCAGGGAGCGGGGGCGGGGCGCGTCCCCGAGCGGCGTGCGTGGCGAGGCTAGAGCGGCGGGGCCACGGCAGGCAAGCAGGGAGCGCATGGGGCGGCTAGGCGAGGCGGGTACGGAGCGGCAGCAGCGGGGCAGCAGAGCAGAGGCCAGCGGTGGAGCGCGGCGGGGTGAGCTGGTACAGCAGGACGGCGAGGTAGGCGAGCGAGAGGGCAGAGGTGGGCAACGCGGGCAGCTAGCAGTAGAGGAGCGGTAGAGGTAGCGGCAGTGCCGCGCGAGGGAGAGGGAAGGACGTGGGGCACAACGCAGGGCTGGGGCGGCTCCGAGCGGCGTGTCAAGTTGGTGGCCAGAGCGGGCGTGAGGCATGGGAGAGAGGGGAGGTGGAGGCCGAGCCTCACCGCGGGATTGTAGGGCTACGGGCAGCGGGGACCGAGGAGGTGGACGGGGACGACGTTGGCGTGGAGGAGGTAGGCCGATGAGGAGGTCCTAGGCGGCGGCGGCGTGGTCCCTATGAGGTTCGAGCTCCCCCTCTCCCGATCCAGATCAGGATCGATGGGGGTGGAGGAGAGACGTGCGGGAGTGGGAGGGAGCGAGTGGGGAGTGGGGTAGGTTAGGGTTTCGGTGGGTGAGGGGATAAGGAAGAGTTGGGGGGAAGTGGCCGGCCGGGCCGGCCCATTCGGGCGGCTGGGGTCCACGTGGATGGTCAGCTGGGCCAAAAGGCCCAGCGGGGGGGGGGGCTTTTATTCTTTTTTTGTATTTTCTTTTTCTTTTATTTCCTTTTCTGTTTTAAATCTCTTTAAAATGTTTAGGCAATTTCTAAAAATGAGCTTTCTCCACAACAATTACCAGTGCAATGTTTGGCACCCACTGAACATTTTTGATTCGATGTTTGCAAACTTTTGATGTTTGACATTATTTAAATTTTGAATTTGAAAAGTTTTGATCCAACGCGAGATTAGCAACAGTAACCGGGGTGACGTGGCACCGTTAACATGGGATTACTGTAGCATGATTATCCGGGCGTTACAAAACTCCTCCACTACAAGAAATCTCGTCCCCAGATTTAGGAGTTAGAAGACAGTGCGGGGTATTCATCACGCAGGCGGTCCTCACGTTCCCAAGTGGCTTCATCTTCAGAGTGATGCGATCACTGGACCTTGACGAACTTGATCGCTTTCTGACTTGTGCGGCGTTCAGCTTGGTCGATAATGCGGACCGGATGCTCTTTATAGGAGAGGTCCTGTTGCAATTCGAGCACTTCATGATCCACTGATCGGAATGGGTCCTTGAAGCAATGGCGGAGCTGTGACACGTGGAACACATCGTGAACCTGAGAAAGGTTCAGCGGAAGCTCCAGTTGATATGCCACTTTTCCACGCCTTTCGAGAATAGTGAATGGGACAATATAGCGAGGAGCTAGCTTGCCCTTGATCCCAAAGCGGTGAGCACCCTTCATTGGTGTAACTCGAAGATAAGCCTTTTCGCCAGGTTGATAGACCATGTCTTTGTGATGATGGTCATACTGACTTTTCTGACGTGACTGAGCAGTCTTGAGATTCTCGCGAATAATGCGGACTTGTTCTTCGGCCTGTTGGATGATACCCGGACTGCAGAGTGAACGTTCCCCAGTTTCTAACCAGTTCAGCGGGGTCCGACAGTTTTGTCTATACAACACTTCGAAGGGGGCCATCTTCAGACTAGCTTGATAGCTATTATTATAAGAGAACTCGGCATACGGAAGAGATTCCTCCCATTTCTTGCCAAAGGAAATTACACAAGCTCGAAGCATGTCTTCGAGAACTTGGTTGACATGTTCAACTTGTCCTTGCGACTGAGGATGAAACGCAGTACTGAACGACAGATGAGTTCCCATAGCTTCTTGGAAACTTGCCCAGAATCTTGAAGTGAACAAGCTTCCATGGTCTGAACTGATAACCAGTGGAATACCGTGAAGTGAAACAATTCTGGACATATAGAGAGTTGCAAGCCAGTCGATGACGACAAGAATAACATCATTACCTTTCTGCGATTTGGGAAATCCGGTGACGAAGTCCATCTCGACATGGTCCCATTTCCATTGAGGAATAGTGATAGGTTGCAGAGTTCCAGCAGGCCTTTGATGTTCTGCTTTGATACGACGGCAAACGTCACACTCTGCAACATAACGAGCAATGTCTTGCTTCATATTAGACCACCAGAATCTCTGACGAATATCCTGATACATCTTTGTACTACCAGGATGGATGGACAGAGGCGTATCATGAGCTTCTTTCATAACCTTTTTAGTCTGATCCAGGTTTTTCCTCGAACATCGTACCACTAGGCGGCCTTTGAAGTACAAGGCACCATCATTGGCGATTGTGAAGAATGAGGGCTTTCCTTCTGCGAGATGGCGTTTAATCTTCTGGACTTTAGAGTCATAACCTTGAATAGTCTTTATACCATCTACGAGATCTGGTACAACAGCCAGGGTATATAGAGAACCCTTAGTAACAACACGAAGATTCATCTTTTGGAACTCTGGGGGAGGGGGAGCAAGTGCACCAGGAAGAACAATATGAAGGTTCAGCTTTCTAAATTCCTCGACAAGCGAGGGCTAAACTTTGTGAACCTGGAGGTGGTTGCAGTAAGACTTGCGGCTCAAGACATCAGCCATTACATTAGCCTTGCCTGGGGTATAGGATATACCCACGTCAAAGCCTGCAACAGTCTCCATCCATCTCTGCTGACGGAGGTTCAAGTCTGGTTGAGTAAACAGATACTTCAGACTTTGGTGGTCGGTGAAGATCTCGCAACGATCACCGAGAAGGTAATGTCGCCACTGCTTTAGTGCATGAATGACAGCAGCAAGCTCGAGGTCGTGAACTGGGTAGTTTTCTTCATGAGGGCACAGTTGACGAGAGGCATAAGCAATCACTCTGCGCTCTTGCATTAGGACACCGCCTAATCCCTGACGGGAAGCGTCGCAGTAAATGATGAAGTCCTTCTTAGTATCAGGTGGAGCAAGCAATGGGGAAGAAGTCAACTTGTCTTTGAGTGTCTGGGAACTTTCTTGACACTTGTCTGTCCATTGGAACTTGACGCCCTTATGCAACAGGTTAGTTAGAGGCTTGGCGATCTTGGAGAAGTTCTCGACAAATTGATGGCAATAGCTGGCGAGACCGAGAAAACTCCGGACTTGCTTGACATTCTTCGGAGGAGTCCAATCGATAATAGCTTGGACTTGTTCAGGGTTGACAGCAATACCATCCTTGGAGATGACATGCCCAAGATAGGTTACTTCGGGGAGCCATAATTCACACTTGGAATACTTAGCGTAGAGTTGATGCTCTCGAAGCTTTTCCAGCACAAGACAAAGATGTTCAGCATGTTCTTCTTTGTTCTTGGAAAACACAAGGATATCATCCAGGTAAACCACAACAAATTTGTCGAGGTAATCCATAAATATGTAGTTCATCAGACAAGAGAAGGTGGCTGGAGCATTCGTTAAGCCGAATGACATGACGGTGTACTCGTCTGATCCATACCGAGTCACGAAGGTGATCTTTGGGATATCCTCTTCACGAACACAGATCTGGTGGTAACCCAACCTCAAGTCGAGTTTGGAGAACACTGATGAACCAGCCAGTTGATCATAAAGATCATTGATCTGAGGGAGGGGATATTTGTTCTGAATAGTAGCTTGGTTAATAGGTCGGTAGTCTTGGACCAATCGATTCGTCCCATCCTTCTTCTTAATGAAGAGAGAAGGTGCTCCCAAAGGAGAGCAACTAGGGCAAATGAAACCTTTGCTAAGAGATCTGTCGATTTCCTCCTTAAGCTCAGTGAGTTCATGCAGTGGCATCTTGTAGGGTCGCTTGGCTATAGGGGTGGTGCCTGGTTTCAAGTGGATGATGAATTCGACAGCTCTAGCAGAGGGAATCCCTCGAATTTCTTCAGGAAAGACGTCTTGGAATTTGTGAATGACGGGAATGTTTTCAATGCCCTCGAGTGGTGCAGTGTTCAATGCATTCAAGGCATAAAGCCGTGCCTCGGCATTCTGATCCAGATGAGCCCGGTAAGTAATTATTTCATCAGAAGGGTGTAGCAGATGGACGGTCTTAGTGGCGCAAACTATACAAGCAGTATGCGCATTCAACCAATCCATCCCCAGAATGAGGTCGATGTTAGACGACTTCAGGATAATGGGAGAGGCATAGAATTCCAGCCCTTCGATTTCCATGGGGACGTCGATGCCAACCAGTGAGGTTTGACATTGTCCCACGGGGTTTTTTGCCACTACCGAAGTGTTCATCTCCTCACATTTAACGTTGTGCTTGTATGCAAAATCTTCTGACATGAATGAATGTGATGCTCCTGAATCGAATAAAATAGATGCAGGTACTGAATTTAGGAGGAGTGTACCAGGGCCTCTATAAATAGGACCAGCCACCCACAGGCAGAGAAGGAGACAGAAAGAGAGAGAGGCTAGAGGTTGGGGAAGAAAGAGTTGGCCAGAGTGTTGGAAAGATAGAGAAGGTCAGGTAGAGAGAGAGAGAGGGGTGACTGAGCTCCTCCCAGCAGTTGATCGCCCCACCCAAGAGCAGACCCTCGTGAGGCTGTTCTTCCTTGTATTGTTCATCATCATCAGCCTAAGAGGCAATCCACCACACCACAAACTGGAGTAGGGTATTACACCACAACGGTGGCCTGAACCAGTATAAATCCTATGTCTCTTGTGTTGTTCTTTCCTTAGTTTAGATCCTAGTAAGGCGGAGGAGCGCAGGTAGGTAGGAGGCGAAATCTCCACGCGCACCCTAGTGTTCGAACCTCAAGGGTCTGCCGGAACCCGAAATCCGACATTTGGCGCGCCAGGTAGGGGTGCGCCGGGATTCGTCTTCCACCACCCCGTTCTCCTCCGACCATCACGCCCATGTCTGACGCTCGTCGGGCCCGCGCCGAGCACCGGGCCGCGCTCGTTGCCCGCGTCGCCCAGACGGCCCCTGTCGGCGGGCATCCTCGCCGTTCCCCGTCACCTGCCGTCAACGCCGCCACCGGCCCTGCGGGGGACGAGTAGCAAGCATCGTCCCAGCATCCGTCCGTGCGGCAAGACGGCCGCACCTCAACTCCCTCACTCACCCTAGCTGGTTCTTCGTCCCGCGCGCTCCGCGCGCCCATGGAGGCTCGGGCTGCACTCATCGCGGCGAACGAGCTCCTGCGCTACCGTCCCGTCGACGACGTCTACGAAGAATGGCTCGACCGCGTTGCCGAGCTCGTCCGTGCCGCAGGGGGCTCTCCTGCGCCGTCCGTTCCGCTGCACCGCACCCCGCCCCGCATGGGCAATGAAGCTCCGGCGGCGCCTCGGCCGCCTCCTCCTCAGGAAGGCACCATGGCTCCAAGGCGCATGGCCCCTGGGCGGAACCCGCTCCGTCAGGCGCCAACGCAGCAAGAGCAGAGCTGTCAAGAAGTCCCTCGCCCGCAAGAAGCTGCCCAGGCGCTCCCTGCTCCAGCACGTCGCGACCATGCTCCTGCTCCCGCGCGTCAAGACCCCGCGCTGCTCCTAGCTGCACCGCGTGGGGACATGCAAGACCAAGTTCCCCGTCATCCAAGGCCTCCCGTGGCCACAGCAGGCTGCCGCGCCTTCACCGCCGAGCTACGCAACGTCGCGTGGCCCAGCAAGTTCAAGCCAGACTTGCCTCCTCGCTACGACGGCATGGCTGACCCTGCGGAGTTCCTCCAGCTCTACGAGCTGGGCATCGAAGCTGCCAACGGAGACGAGAAGGTCATGGCGAACTGGTTCCCCATGGCACTCAAGGATGGGGCCTGCACCTGGCTCCTGAACCTGGCTCCAGGCACAATCTCCTCTTGGGACGAGATGCGCACCCGCTTCATTGCCAACTTCCAAGGCACTCGCGACCGGCCACCCGCCGTGAGCGACATGCGCCGCATCAAGCAACAGCCCGGGGAGACCCTGCAGAAGTACATCCAGCGCTTCAACAACGCGCGCCTCAAGATTCCCAAGGTGACTGAGGAGGCCATCATCTCGGCCTTCTCCGACGGTGTGCACGACGTCAAGATGAAGGAGGAGCTGGCAATGCATGAAGACATGTGCACTTCCCTGGAACTGTTCAATCTGGCAACCAAGTGCGCCAGAGCCCAGGAAGGGCGTTTCTCCCTCCTCGAGCTGCCTGCCGTAGACCCAGAAGAGAAGAAGCCCAAGGCCAAGGGTGTGAAGTGCAAGGGGGCTGCCGTGCTCGCGGCAGAACCAGACACCAAGCGGGGCAGAGATCAGCCCGAACCTTCCAAGGGCAGCCGGTACTGTGTGTACCACGACCTCCACACCCACAACACCAACGAATGTCAAGAGCTCCGAGCCGTGCGAGAAGGAAGGATCAGCTGTCGCCCTGACCGCAGTGACCGGGGCTACGGCCGAGGAGGAGGAAAGAACGCAGGACGCTGGGAAGGCCGTGGCCCGTGCCAAGGGTGGCGCGATCAACCTCGCGAGGATCGCTGGCAAGACCCGCCTCGCGAGGGAGGCTGGAGGGATCAGCCTCGCGAGGGAGACTGGAGGGATCAGCCTCGCGAGGATCGCCCGCAAGGCAACGCAGGCCTCCCACCGCTGCCATCGCAGCCAAGGAGAAACGAAGACCGCCACTAGGACGAGGGGGCTGGGGGCTTCCAGGAGCCGCGCGCGATCGCCTGCATCCTAGGCGGGGCACAAGCCCCAGCCTCTCAGCGCATCTTCAAGCAGTTCGCCCGCGAAGTGAACGTAGTCCTCCCCAGGCTCGAAGCCACGCGCCCTCTCAGGTGGTCAGCATGCGCCATCACGTTCAGCTCAGCAGATCAGCTCAAGTGTGCGGCTACAGCCGGAGTCCTCCCGATGCTTTGTTCTCCAATCATCAGCAATGTGGTGGTCACCAAGACCCTCATCGATGGCGGGGCAGGGCTCAACGTCCTGTCCGTGGAAACATTCAACAACCTCCAAGTGCCCTACAGCCAGCTTCAGCCAACCAAGCCTTTCTCCGGTATCACCGACGGCTCCACGGTCCCGATTGGGCAGGTCCGCCTCCCTGTCACCTTCGGGGCATGCGACAACTACCGCACCGAGCTCATCGACTTCGACGTCGCTCACATTCGCCTGCCGTACAACGCCATCCTTGGGTACCCAGCGCTGGCCAAGTTCATGGCCGTAACTCACCACGGCTACAATGTCCTCAAGATGCCAGGAAGCGGCAGACTCATCACTGTGCCATGTGAAGAGAAGGACGCGGTGTGTTCCCTGGAACGAGCCTTTCAGGCTGCGTCACTGGAAGACCCGGATCGTGGAAGCAGGAGGCCTCCCGAGACCGCCCCTAAGAAGAAGAAGACATCGTCCGGCCCGACCACTCAGGAGGCAGGCCCCACTGGGCCCGCGCCTGCCCGGGGGGAACCTCCTTCCATTGCATAGGAAAGCGCGCCCGGCTCCCTCCTCAGGCAGGGCTTGGGGGCTCTCCCCTGGAGGGCCACCGACCTAGCCAGGGTCACGAGGGAGGTGCTTGGGCACCACATGGAGGCGTGTTTCGAAGCACGTTTCCCTCAAGAAGGAGCAAGGCAAGGAGACCCAGACCCTCAGGGGTTCGTCAGCAAGGCCATTCAGGAGCTACAGGAGTCAAGAGTCATGAAAGGTGGCCGCCGCCTACCAGAAGTGGCTCCCCATCCAGGCGAGGATGGTGGGCTACGCGTCTACATCGACATACCAGGGCTCAACCGAGTCGCCTCTCTGGAGCGCCTCTGGCCCTCGCGAGTGGGGAGCTGCGGAGGCCCACCCCATAGCTACGTTCGCATGCCTTACGGTTTGCCGAACGCGGCTGACACGTACCAGCGCCACATGAGGGGCATCACGGAGGCACAGGAGGCCAGGCGTTCCGCAGCCCTGGCAGGGATGGAGATGGCCCGTGAGGAGCCGCCAGCGCCTCCGGAGCCTCCCGAGGCCCCTGGGCCCGGGGGCTCGTGAGGATCGGCTCCTGCAGCCCACCGAGCTTGCTACACCAACGCTCCTTCATCCTCGACATCATCAGGTGACATCTTTTCGAGTTCTATTTCCAGCTGGGAGCGCCCCCCAGGGCTGCATTATTCCCAGGCCGCGTGGGTCCGTCCCTATGATGTGTATCCCTTTTTATTCCATGTTGTTAGCTTACCTTGTTGGGGCGCCCCTCGGGCTGCATGATCCCCAAGCTGCTCGGGCCTGACCCAGTGATGTTCGCATTCCCAGCATCTATTTAAACGAATCCACTCCTTCACGGCTAATGTGTTTTACCTAGTTGTCTGCTCAGCCAAAACCAACTAATGGAGCTGCTCCCAAACGGTACGACGCTTGCGCATGGGTCCGTCCCTGCAACGCCGACAAACCTGGATGGCTGAGCTCTGGCCGCGGCAGCCCTGCATAGTGTCACCTCATCAAGCCTTCAGTGCCTCACTACCCCTCGGAAGCAACCAATGGCTGACTGTCAATTGTCATGGCAACCCCTTGTTTTTTCTATGATGGACCTGCAGGACCTCCCGAAGGAGCTGCGTCAGGCGAGGCCCTTGTGGTGTCTCCTTCGCTCTCGTCCGCGCGAACCGGTTGCATGTTAAAGGGGGGGTGCCTGAGCATCGCGACTCAGGGCTCCTACTGGCTCTCCAGCCCTCACCCTCTGGCCTTGACCACGGCATCGCGACCTGGCATACCAGCGACGACTAAGACTCGCTCGAGGGCCGGGACCCGAGGACGTAGAGCAGAAAGGGGAGCAAAGGCGAGAGGGGAGAGACACGTGAGGACCTCACCGAGCAACCTCGCGCCTGCCGATGCACGGACCCAGTGACACACTAGAGAGCGGCCCCTGATCCTCGAGATAAGTCATCACCCGAAAGCGCCAGCTGCCGTGGCACCATCCCCGCACCTAATGCTACCCTGTGTTAGCGACGCCGCTCTCCTTTCTCACCAAACAACGGATGCTTGGGCGCCAAAGGGGACCTCCTGAGCATCGCGACTCAGGGGCTCTTACCGGACTCCGGGTCGCTCACTTCCTGGCCTTGACCACGGCATCGCGACCTGGCATACCAGCGACGGCTGAAGCCGCCTTGGGACTGAGACCTGTCGGCGCAGAGCACCAAGCTCTCGTGAGGATCGAAAGGGAGGACTGAGCTAAGACGGAATGAGCAACTCACGCAAATCTACGACAAGGGTTATATTAACAAAGTAGGATCACAGGCACCTTACAAGCCCCCACAGGGCGCGTTTTTGATTCCTCACAGGGAACAGATCCAAAAGGGACACAAACTATGCACGACCCTACAAAAGACACCATCATCAACAGTGGGCCGTCGAGCACCGACGCCAACCCCATCCACATCAGAGACGGCGGTGGCCTGACGAGCCCGCCCTGCTCCAGGAGCGGCGCCGGCTCTGGGCTCGTAGCTATCGTCGCTCGTCTCCGGAGTCACGAAGAGCTCGCCGGAGTCGCTGGAGCCTCCGACGCCTCCACCGCCTGAGGAGCCGCCAAGGGAGCGGTTGGCGGGCCCAGTCCTCGTCGCGGCAGGGTCCGGGCCACCTTCCCCGGGGCAGCACTCCAGCCAGCGCCCGCTCGCATCGAAGACCTTGAAGAGCATCATCGAAGCACCGTCATAATCCAAGTGGACCGTGAAGACGCCCCTTACCCTGCAAACCCGCGCGATCTCTCTCCAGCCCCGAGTCATGAAGACCTCGCCCGGGGCCACGACCGAGACCTCTGCCTTGGTCGCGAGGGTGCTACAGCCGGCGTGCTGCAGCCAGAGCTCTAGGGGCTCCCCCTACGGGATGATGGAGGCAAAGAAGGGAGGAAGGTGGATCCAAGACGGAAGAGGAATGGCGACGTGGAGAACGAACTCTCGGGAGGAGCCCTCAGTGTGGACCCCAGGGGGGACGACCCACAGCTTCGTGACCCGTCGGCGCCGACGGCGGCGCCACCCATGGCGGTCAGCATCAGCTCCTTCGGGGCCCTCGACGTGGGCGTACAATGGCAGCAGGAACCCCGGCGGCACCCGCTCGCACCAAGGCCTCGACACCACCTGAAGGGCCCCTTCGTCCGGGCCACGGGGGACGAGCCGTTTCTTCGGCGGGAGTGGGTCTGGCTCCTCTCGAGGAGCTTTTCCCTTCTCTGCCGCTGAGAACCTGCGGATTGGAGCCGTCGCAGCAAGATGGAGCAAGGATCGGGAAGAAGGAGAAGCAAGGAGGGATGGACTGGAAGGGCGCGCGCTGTCCCGTACTTATGGCCGGCGAAGACCAACCGCCGACCTCCACGATTACAGGTAATCGTGACCCACTTTGCATGCAGGGACTTGTTCAATCCGTGCAGTTGCCGAGGCGCCATGGGGAAGTGGAGACGCCCACGACCAATCAACCGCCACGCGGCGCCCAAGGCCGCAGGCTGTTAGGGCCCGCGGTGCTTCGCTCTTGCCCTTCCGCCTCCCTGCACGGCCAAGTCCGGGTGCGCCTTCGGCCCAGGGGCTACTGTCGGCGTTCTGGAAATGGGGGTCCCCAGACTTGCCTGCCTGCGGCCTGCGGCGTGGCTCAAAGGGGGGCCCAGCGCGGCCCATCTTCACCAACACAAACCCAAGACCCTCGCGAGGGGCCAAGCCTCGCGGGGCGGACGACGCGGAGCTTCCTCAGGCGCGGCCTCGTCAGGCTGGCTCACGAGGAGGCGGAGAGATCAAGGCGGGGTACCTCATGAGGTGTCTGTGACGCAAGCCATGACGACCAGGGGCGCCAGGCGGGTCCCAGCCCGCGCAGCGTCCTCCCTTCCTCTTTGGTGCAAAGGGGGCAAGCGCAGCCGCGGAGTACCGAGGCATCAGGCAAAGGTTGCCATTTCGGTGCAACGAGACCAAGACCAGGAGGACTATGAGACGGATGTCACCGTGGAGCCCAAGACGGCGTCATCACCAGAGCTTTGTGCAGGCGAAGACCACTTTTGTCAGGATAGTTGATACTAGCTGTCCCCCTTCAAATTAGCCCGCCATTGTTGGCTCCCTTCCCGCTCGATATTTGGGAAGAGGACCAGGGCCTCTATAAATAGGACCAGCCACCCACAGGCAGAGAAGGAGACAGAAAGAGAGAGAGGCTAGAGGTTGGGGAAGAGAGAGTTGGCCAGAGAGTTGGAAAGATAGAGAAGGTCAGGTAGAGAGAGAGAGAGAGGGGTGACAGAGCTCCTCCCAGCAGTTCATCGCCCCAGCCAAGAGCAGACCCTCACGAGGCTGTTCTTCCTTGTATTGTTCATCATAATCAGCCCAAGAGGCAATCCACCACACCACACACTGGAGTAGGGTATTACACCACAACGGTGGCCCGAACCAATATAAACCCTGTGTCTCTTGTGATGTTCTTTCCTTAGTTTAGATCCTAGTAAGGCGGAGGAGCGCAGGTAGGTAGGAGGCGAAATCTCCGCGCGCACCCCAGTGTTCGAACCTCAAGGGTCTGCCGGAACCCAAAATCCGACAAGTTCCTTGTAACGCCCCAAGACCGGAGCTTCATATGCCTTCCAGGGTTTCCGGGATTTTCGTCATGTGAGTTGGTTTGGTCCGTCGCATTTAATCTTTGCATCATGTGCATTGCATCATGTCATCATGCCATCATCTCATAAATCTTTTGCATCTCAACTAAATAAATCGTATGGACCTTCGATCCATTTAAATCGAGGGAAGGATGATTTAATATATCCTCCCGATATTAGTGGAGCTATTATAAAATAATCCATTCTTATGGAATCACCAAAAACACACTTGCAAATTTCCCCATGCCTTTGTTATCTCGCGGCTTGACCTCGAACCTTGCCATTTATTCTTTCATCATTTTCCGGAGCTCTACCAAAATTCTCAACATTTTTGGAAACTCCTAGAACCTAGTCCTAGTTCAAACACATTTGAATTAAATTCAAATGAGTTTGAATTTACATCTTCCAATCTTGGCTTTTTCTATTTTCTCGGAACAAGCGTATTTTTTTGTGAGTTCGGGGAAATTATCCCCTTGTCCAAAATCTTTTCCTAAACCTCTCTTTCTTTTCCTCTCTTTTTTTGTCTTTTCTGCTAAAGTAATATGAGAGAGGGAGTGGAGAGCCCAGCAGCCTCCCTCTCCTCTGGGCGGCCAACCAGGCCCAGCCATCCCCGCGGCCACCTAGGCCCAGCCGCACCTAACCTCTAACCCTAGCCGCCAGGGAGCCGACCCCCTCCTCTTGATCTCTCCCTCGTGCTTCCCCTCAGCGCCGTCATCTCTCTCGATCCCCCTCGTCCTCCTCCCGACCGCGCCGCCAGGGGAAGCCGCGGCTCGACCCCAATCCTCCTCCACCCCACGCGGAGTCCCACCTCGCCAGAGCACAGAACCTCCTCTGCCGCCGCGCCATGCCTTGCTGCAGCTCAAGCCGCGTCCTCGCCGGGCCTCTCACGCGCACGAGCTCCATCACGCGTGCCCGCCTCCTTGTCCTCGTGGCCGAAGCAGCCGAACAGAGGCCTTGTGCCTGAGCCTCCTCGCTCTCCTCATCGACCCAGGGAGAGGAGCTCCTCCCGAAACCCTTTCTCGTCATCGATGTTCGACGCCGTCGGAGCAACCCGCCGCCTTGGACGCCCGACCTCGCTGCCGGTCCCTGGAGCCCCGCCTCCCCATACCGCCGCCCTGGCCTCGGATCCGGCAGGATCTTGTCCGGCCGTCCCTGCCGCCAAGTCCATCGCCGGAGCCGCCGTCCTCTGCCACACCATCGCCGCCTGTTCTGCCTCCCTGCATCGAACCCCGACGAGCTGGCTGCCCCGTGGCCTTGCTGCCTTTGTTGTGGCCAGGTCAACACAGACACCCGGAGTCCATCTTTGGTTGCACGCCAAGTACCACGGCATACGGCGCCCGAACGACCACCGAACCGGAAACGCCAAGTATCCCTACGCGTGAAGATGCCAAGTCCGTTTCGGGATTCGTCAAGTACCGCTACCGATATGGCTCGAACGTCTATGAAACGTGTACCACTACCGTCGACCTCAAAGACCTCGGATTCACCAAGTTCCACTATCGTCGTCTTCGGAAACCTCGGATGCGTCAAGTACCTCTTTAAAACGAATGTGTACCACTACCGGCGAGGACCAATTGTACCACTACTTCTTCTACCATCGCGGAACGACTACTTCCCTCGATGAACTCAAACCGTACCGTTTGCACGCTTTTAAGGTATAACCCGAGACGACGCCCATGAACGAATGTTGTGTGATGTATGAGATGCTTGTGTTTGCACCGTGTCCGAATTGTCACTCGTTTCCATGCCACTAACCCGTGGGAACCCGGTAGTTGGGAGCACCCCACCATCTCTAGCATGTTTCGCACATCCGCACGCTTCCTTTTGCACCGGTATCTCCATGAGCTACCGGAACCGATATGTTGCCGTGGCATCATTTTCGGATTCGTTACCGTGGCACCCCTTTCTTCCACCATGGTGACAAATGCTTCATAACATGCTCATGTCAACATTTTCATAAAATTTCTTAAAACTTGCATATGTCATTCGCATCATAATAACAACATTTAAAGTGATTATATTTGTTGCTTCCATCAATTTGCTAAATGCATATGGGGATTTACCGGATTTGTTGTTTGTTATATCCGGCCCCATTTAAATTGTTTAGATGGTATAGTTTTATTATGCTTCACCTCTTGCCATGTTTAACAACTTTTAATATTGTTGAGTACCTAACCGAGAGTGAACTAAATAAGTGATGTGGTGTTCCGTCAATATGCAACGGAGTTGCATATTGAGCTCCACTTAATTTGTAGGATTGCTTGTGCACCTTGCCATGCCATGCCTCTTTGATCCGGACATGCATCATACTTGTTTGTGCATCATGCCATGATTATGTGAGGGTTGTTTACTATGTTGTGTGCTTCTTTCCGGTGTTGCTTCTTCGGGTTGGTTCCGGTAACGTCGCGTTTGTGAGGACCCGTTCGTCTACGTCCGTTTGTCTTCTTCATGGACTCGTTCTTCTTCCTTGCGGGATTTCAGGCAAGATGATCATACACTCGAAATCACTTCTATCTTTGCTTGCTAGTTTTGCTCGCTCTTTTGCTATGCCTATGCTGCGATACCTACCACTTGTTTATCATGCCTTCCATATTGTTGAACCAAGCCTCTAACCCAACTTGTCCTAGCAAACCTTTGTTTGGCTATGTTACCGCTTCGCTCAGCCCCTCTATAGCGTTGTTAGTTGCAGGTGAAGATTGAAGTCTGTTCCTTGTTTGGAACATGGAGATGTTGTTCCTTGTTGGAACATGTTTACTTGTTGGGATATCACAATATCTATTATTTAATTAATGCAGCTATATACTTGGTAAAGGGTGGAAGGCTCGGCCTTATGCCTGGTGTTTTGTTCCACTCTTGCCGCCCTAGTTTCCGTCATATCGGTGTTATGTTCTCGGATTTTTTGTTCCTTACGCGGTTGGGTAATAATGGGAACCCCTTGACAGTTCACCTTAAGTAAAGATCTTCCAGCAATGCCCAACATTGGTTTTACCATTTGCCACCTAGCCTTTTCTTTTCCCTTGGGAGTGACGCTCCTGAGGGTCATCATTATTTTACCCCCCCGGGCCAGTGCTCCTCTGAGTGTTGGTCCAAACTAGAGTCCTGTGCAGCGCCCCCTCGGGGAAACTCGAGGTTTGGTTTTAGTTGTATGGAGCGCTCATCTGGAGTGTGCCCTGAGAAAGAGATATGTGCAGCTCCTATCGGGATTTGTCGGCACATTCGGGCGGTGTTGCTGGTTTAGTTTTACCCTGTCGAATGTCTTGTTGTACCGGGTGCCGAGTCTGATCGGAATGTCTCGGGAGGAGGTCTATTCCTTCGTTGACCGTGAGAGCTTGTCATGGGCTAAGTTGGGACACCCCTGCAGGGATTTGAACTTTCGAAAGCCGTGCCTGCGGTTATGGGCAGATGGGAATTTGTTAACGTCCTGTTGTAGAAAACCTGAAGTTGACCTTAATTAAAATACATCAACCACATGTGTAACCGTGATGGTCTCTTTCCGGCGGAGTCCGGGAAGTGACCACGGTGTTGGAGTTATGCTTGACGTAGGTTGTTATAGGATCACTTCTTGATCATACTTTTATCGACCGTGCTTTGCTTTCTCTTCTCGCTCTCATTTGCGTATGTTAGCCACCATATTATGCTAGTCTCTTGCTGCAGTTCCACCTCATACCTTTACCTTACCCATAAGTTTAAATAGTCTTGATCGCGAGGGTGCGAGATTGCTGAGTCCCCGTGGCTCACAGATACTTCCAAAACCAGCTTGCAGGTGCCGATGAGATCCGTGCAGTGACGCAACCAAGCTCAGGAGGAGCTCGATGAAGATCTTGTCCTTTGTGGTGTTTCGTTCTAGTTGATCAGTAGTGGAGCCCAGTTGGGGTCGATCGGGGACCTTTGTCGCATTTGGGGTTCTTCTTGGCTCCGTAGTCGGGCCCTGATTGTATTTGGTTGTTGTAATGCTTTATCCATGTAATTGTGTGAAGTGGCGATTGTAAGCCAACTATGTAATCTCTTTCCCTTATTATATTACATGGGTTGTGTGAAGATTACCTCACTTGCGACATATGCCTTCAATGCGATTATGCCTCTAAGTCGTGCCTCGACACGTGGGAGATATAGTCGCATCGAGGGTGTTACAATTTGGTAATCAGAGCCTTCCCCAACCATAGGAGCCCCATTGCTTGATCGTATTTAGCGGCCGAGTTGTGTCTAGAAAAATGTTTTGAGTCTTTAGGAATTATATATCAGAGAGTTTAGGAATTCTTTTTACTTCCCAGTCTCCTCATCGCTCTGGTAAGGCATCCTGACGTATAGTTTTGACTCTTCTCTTCTCAAATTTCACTAAAAAAAATTTTAGGATCACGCGGGTATCTTGGAATGGTTCCGATGGATTTATGATGAGAACATTGTCTTGGTGCCTCCTGTCAAGGGTTTAGTGGAAGTGTCCCGGGGAGTTGAGCTCTGACGTGTTGTCGTCATAATTTTATCGTTGCAATTCTGGAATGCCTGAGTTGTAGCACGCCGACATCGAAAATCTCTTTTATGCAGTTCGTTGGTGAGATAACCTCGACGCCACCCAGTACTGGGGCGGGAGTTCGGGAGTATTGCCATAACTTGTATAACGGATGCTTTTCGAAGGTTGAGGTAGATGATTTCCGAAGGTTTCTTGGTTATGTGTTGAAGGATGGATACAGCTGGATGTAGGTTTTGCTAGTTTTGGGTGAGATATTATGCTTCCCCTGTATCCCCAACACCTGATTGCATAACCGGAAAATTTTGGGAGTTTATAAGTGGGAATTCAAGTAGCTCTTAGGATATCCTTCCGACGGATGTATGATACGAAATTGGGGTTCGACGTCTAGTGGTCCGCCTATTCACGGTTGGTTTTACAGTGGTCTCGTTGTGTCTTAAAGAGTCCTTGGCTATGCCGACTCGGGGGCGCTTCGTATGTCATGTGCACTGCCTTGTACATGATGGTGCTGTACGATCGAGCCCGTGTAGGCCCCACCACGAAAACTTCAGACGAAATCTCTATCATATGTTTGTTCTGGCTTATTCTGCAAGCCAACCCTTTGTTTTGTTTTGAGTTGTGGTATTCAAGTTGCTTCGAAGTCAAATGTTGATTCCATACCTTCCCCAAATGGTTTTCTCATACTCCGATGTGGATACCAATCCTCCTTGATAATCGAGATTGTTATGCCAATCTTGTTCAACCGGTGTGCTTCTCTTCAAGTGGATCTGATCATTTCAATATCTGCAAGATCAAGTATCAGCTCTCTCAACGGCGTTCGTTTCATCCATCTCCAAGTTGTCTTTCTTTTTCCCACCCTCCCTCCCTTTTTGTTTCTTCGAGGACCCAGATTTCTTCATCGGGTATCCATTCAATTCATGTGAAGTCACTCCATTCTTTTTCTTCAATATTCTTACCCGATGGTTCTCAAGGAGATGTTCTACTAGTTCGTCATTCTTCATTCTTTTCTTCTCCGGTGGAACCAATTCAAGCTTTCGGTGTTGATCATATCTTTTTCGTTGTTTCAAATATCTTCTCATGCCGGTGCACCTCATATTCATTCACTTCTCGCCATTTAATTGTTCCGGAGTGCTCAAGATATCTCGAAGATTCGTGTTTCCACTCTGCATTCGTTCAAGCTCTTTCGAGGTTGTTATCTCATTCAAGTCATTTAATTCAACCAGTGCAACCTCCCTTTTAAATCATTTCAACGGTGCTTCTTTTGAGTGGGCCCTAACCCACAGGTCTTTTCCCAAGATTTTACCTGACTCTTCTTATTTCCCGGAGCTATCCTAAATTACTTTCCAAATTTGATGTAAGAATGAGTTATCATCAGTCAAATGTCTTCTCCAAGATCTTCCAAATTCTTTTCATCGTTGGTTCAACCTTTCCATTTTTCATTCCGGAGTATCTCAACGATTCATGGTGATTGTTTCTCGTCGTCATTCTCAGATTTTGAAGACCGAAGAAGAGTTTTCCCTCCATATTTTATCCGTTCTCTCAGAGATTCGTGATTCTAGCTTAATGCCATCCTCTCAAAATTGTTTTCGATGTGAGAATTCTTTTCAACCATCCGGAGTAATTCAGGAGCCTTTTCAGTTTGTTCATCCGGAGCCCATCATTTCAGAAGATTTATTAATTCTCAGTTTCAGTTATCATTCTCCAATTTTACCGGTGCTTCATTAAAATGATCTTTAATCGGCTCGTGATCTCTTCGCCCAACTTGAAGAAGGGTGTGCCTAAGGATCCAGTTGATCGTAGGCAATCCTGAGAGCAGATAATGCACTGAGCCCAACTTGAACGTGTCAAGTGCGTCATTCGGAATCTCCTTGTACATGTTGGACATGGAGTTGTGGTCCATCTTTTTCTTGGCATAAATGTCCAAGTCATCTGCTTGCTCCTCTGGGGCATTGATCAGCTTCGCCCATTCCTCAACAGTAGAGTGGTACCTCGTACCCTCAGACATCCATGTAATCCTCCCATCTGGATAAAAGTGAGCTGTGGAGTAGAACTGCATGATGAGTTCCTCGTTCCACTTTGTGAGCTTCTGCCCAACAAAGTCCTCTACTCCACACGCCTTAAAGCTGTCCTGAACTCCTGGGTAGTACTCTTCATTATCCTTGATATAGGTCCAGTCGACCCATCTCATGTCACATACAATTGGCTTCTTGTCAAGTAGCAATGTCTCATAGAAATCCTGTTGCTCCTTGGTATGAAACCTGTAGTCCACTGCAGTCCTTCTCCTAGAAGCATATGGATCTGCTTTTCTCCATTTCCTGAGCCCTGAGTCTCTCCTTAGCTTCATATCCTCAGCCACAGGATGAGCATTGTTGTGGTCTGGGATCTTGGGCTTGAGCTTCCGAAGGACACTCTCTTCCTCTTCATCTGCAATAGTCTCAGGCACTGGGGCCTTGTTCTTCTCAGTGGCTGGGATGCTTCTTGTGTTTCTCTTTGGTGCACTTTTAGGCTTAGATGCAGCCTTAGGTGCTTCCTTGGGCTTGGATGCAGCTCCCCCTGACCTTATGGCATCTCCCATAAGTTTGGCTGCCTTGGGCGCTGGTGCAGCTGCCTCTTCCTCCTCCTCCTCTTCTACCATGATGGAGGCCTTCCCAAGCACTCTAGCCACAGTCTTCTTCACTCTCTCTTTCCTCTTCTTGCCCTCAGCTGCAACGGGCTCAATGGGAGCAGGCTTCTCAGTTGAGGCTCTAGCCTTTGACATGGGCTGCCTGCCTGCTGGCCTTTTGATTTTCAGGCCTGGCTTTGAGCCTTGAGCTGGCTCATCTCTCTTGGAAGTGGCCTCTTCCTCTGCCACATAGTCCTCATCTTCAGAATCTGATGTTTTCTTCTTCCTTTGTCTCGTGGCAGCTTTAGGCAGGTTGCTGGGTATGCTCCTGCTGCCATCATCTGAGGAACTTGAGGGGCTAGTGCCCTCACTCAGCTGCACTTGCTGCTCTGACAAGTTTTGGCTATCACTCTGGTTTGACATGATGCAAACTGACTGCTGACCTTGTCAATAGATTATAGAGGAGATAGAGTGGATGAGCATCACAAAATACAGAGATTTTTGCAAAAAGGAATGATTCAAAAACTTAGTTTTAGTTTCCCACTGAAATCATCTCGGATCTACCGACTTTCAAACTCGGTGATACTGAAGCAGTTTTGGAACCTAAACTAGTGAACTCGGTAGGACCGAGTCACAGTTCGGTGGCACCGAGACTGCTAGGGTTTCACTGAGTTCAAAAATCGGTCACACCGATAAGTAATTTTCGGTCAGACCGAGTCTCACTTGTGCAATGGCATAAGCCAAATCGGTGGGACCGAGTTTTTCAACTCGGTGGGTCCGAGATGGTTTCAGCGGAGACCTAAACCTAGAATTTTCGAATCAAACCTAATCTATGAGCGTTTTGACTGGATAGAAGTGTTTCAATCGTGGCAAGAATCAATATGATCATAATGTGTTAGGAATCAGATTGAGGAATAGCACAAAGATCAAGTCCATACCGTAGTTCGGCGGGGACTTGCTACGGCGGCAACGGCGGGGCAGAAATCCCGTTGACGGCGACGGAGACCAGCGATTGGAGGCTGCTGGCGGAGAGAAGATCCGGAGACCTCGGGGGCAGAGCAGGCTATCGCGCGGGCGAAGGGGTTCGGAGAAATTTCCAAATTTTGCCCGTGACTATATATAGCCCGACCCTGTCGGTGTGACCGAGTTGAACAACTCGGTGGCACCGAGATTTATAACTGCGTGCAGTTACTGAAACTCGGTGAGACCAAAAGGTTCAAATCGGTTGCACCGAGATCGAAAACTTAGATCAACTTAATGATCTCGGTAGGACCGAAGTGGAGTATCGGTCAGACCGAGAATCATAAAGAGGTTTTGGAAGTTTAAGTCTATGACGAATCGGGGACTCCGAGCGCTCCTCACACAGAGTGGTTCGAATCTGACTTGATCAAATTTTGTGATGCAGCATGAATAGAGTTTGAGACGAGAAAAGCATAGATAGCTAGAGGAGGTTCTTAGGCATTCTTGTCCATCCACTTGGCAAAAAGAAATAAAACCGAACAATCAAAGCAACAAGTGGATGTCCTCGAATGAGTAAAATATGCAATCAGCATGCTCACACAATAAGATGGCAAATGAAATATGTGGCAAGGCATGCACAACCAATTCTAGCATCTATCAAGCAATTTGCGATGACTAGGTCATCTATATATGAGTATGTTGACTTAGGAGTCAAGTGAACACTTGATCGTAGGTCATACTCATCGTTTAAGCTCAAGTGGGGTTACCACTTTTACATAAACAATTGTTTTGTTCACATCTTTAGAGTTGCTTTAGCTCAAGTCTTAGAGTAAAGCTCCCCCTAGATGTGATATCCCCCTAAGAGGGATGAACTAACCTTGGGTTTTGTCGATGATGACTTCATGTAGATATTGAAGATGTGGATGCTCAACGTTGATGTAGATCTCTTGGAGCTATCCATTTGAGTGAATTGCACTTTCAATACCTACATGGGTTAGTCCCACAAGGATCAAGCAAGGATATCCATAGACATAGAGTGATGCACACAAAAGATGATGTCCATGAAAGCTTTTAGGTTACCTTGTCCCTTGTCTTACCAACAAGAGGGTTTGTGACTCCTTGAACTAGTGCAAGATGTGGAAGTTGATTGCACTTGTTCTTGCCAAAATGATAAGAGTGAAGTATGTTGGCGGAGTCACCCTCAAGAACTCTCTAGTTCTTCTTCTTTTGGATCCACATCATCTTGATGGGAATCCTTGGAATTGTAGTTGTACTTGATGAAGTGGAACTTGAAGAAGTCTTGGGAATCCACTTGACTAAGGTCTTAGGAGCTTCTTCAAATGCATCAATTTCCTCTTGAAGCTTGTCCTTGCCTTTTTGCTCGTAGTCTTGTGGTGGAAGATCATCTTGAGCTTGTGTCCCCTTGAAAGAAGTATACTTCTCTTGTTGAGGGACAAACTTTGTCTTGGGGTATTGATCTTCTTCCCATTCAACTCCATTGGCATTGAACTTTCGTTCAAAACCAACACCTTGATTCTTCCGGTGCATTCCTTGCTTGCGCACAATTTCCTCGAATTGCTTACTCCCGGCAAGGCTTTTGTACACTCCTTTCTCTATAATTCCCTTCAATAAGCTATTTTCTTGTTCAAGTGTAACTTGGCTAAGAGAATCATTAGTGGAATCAAGAGAACTACTAGAAGCAACAATATTGAATTTAGCATGATCATTGTTACAACTAGAGGAAGAATCTTTCTTGTTAGACTTGACTTGAGGCATGTAAGTGGATAAGAGTAAACGCTTGGCAATGTAAGAAGAACTTTTCTTGCGGAGATCATCATTGATTGCCTTTAAGAACTCATGCTCTTGCTCAAGATTGAGCTTTTCAAAGCGTAGTTTCTCATGAGCTCTTAAAAGTTATCGATGATCTTCGAAGATAGTGTCATGAGCCAACTTAAGAGTTTTTAGTTCTTTAGTTAGAGCCTTAATCTTCTCCTTATCATTGTCACTCGTTTTATCTTGATTAGCATGATTAATTGGTCTTTCATCATAGTATTCATCACTAGAGTTGTCGCCAAGCAAATCATCACCTAACAAGTCATCTTCATCACTATTGAAATCAACATACTCGGGGTGTGTTACCTTAGGACCTTTGGCCATGAAGCATCTTCCAACTCCTTCATTTGGTGAGTCAAATATGTCGTAGGAGTTGGTTGACACAAGTGCTAGACCGGCAACACCTTCATCTTGAGTATCTTCAGAGTCGGAGTGATAACTTCTCTCGGAGTGGCTGTCGGAGTCGGAGCCGGATACCCATTCACCAACATGAGCTTGATGTCTTCGTCTTGTGTAGCTCCTTGATGATTTTTCCTTCCTTTCCGAATCCTTGCTTCTCCGTGAGTATCTTCGTTCATAACGATCATCTCTACTCCTTCTCTCTCTTGGTGGTGATCCTTTGCTTCTTCTTTTTGGAGAATCTTCTCTTCTCTTGTAGGGAGCCGTACACTCATTGGAATAGTGTCCGGGTCTTCCACAATTGTAACAGTTTCGCTCTCGACTAGAAGATCTTTTGTCATTGTAGGACCTTGATTTGGAGCTTCTATCTTTGCTTCTACTCTTGTAGAACTTGTTGAAGTTCTTCACCATTAAGCTCAATTCTTCATTGAAGTCTTGTTTCTCACTTGATGATGTAGGGGCTTCACATGAGGCTTTATAGGCACCACTTGATTTGTTGTGAAGTTCCTCTTTATCCTTAAGTGACATCTCATGAGCAACAATTCTTCCAATCACTTCCGTTGGCTTGAGATCTTTGTAATTGGGCATCATTTGGATCAATGTGCACATGGTATCATATTTTCCATCCAAGGCTCTTAGGATCTTCTTGATGATGAATTTATCGGTCATCTCTTCACTTCCTAAGCCGGCAATCTCATTTGTGATGAGAGCAAGCCTAGAGTACATTTCAGCGACACCTTCACCATCCTTCATCTTGAACTTGTCAAGTTTGGCTTTGAAGCACATCCAACTTGGATTCCTTGACGGAGTCGGTACCTTCGTGCATATCAATCAAAGTGTCCCAAATTTCCTTTGCATTCTCAAGCGGCTGATTTTGTTGAATTCTTCGGGGCACAATCCGTTGAAGAGAATATCACAAGCTTGAGCATTGTATTGCAACATCTTCAACTCATCCGCGGTAGCTTCACGGTTTGGTTCTCTCCCATCAAAGAAGTCACCTTGCAACCCAACACACACAATAGCCCAAACGGCGGGGTTATGTCCAAGAATATGCATTTTCATTTATGCTTCCAACTAGCAAAATTAGTACCATCAAAGTAAGGACCTCTACGGTGATAATTTCCCTCGCTAGACGCCATACTCTCCTAGGTTGTGAAACCAAGGCTATGACCACCAAAAGCTATGGAGATCTAGCAAATGGAGATCAAAGCTCTGATACCACTTGTAGGATCGAAAGTATGTCTAGAGGGGGGGCGATTAATCTACTTGACCAAATAAAAACTTAACCTTTTCCCAATTTTAGTTCTTGTTAGATTTTAGCTATTCTAGGACAAGTCAAGCAATCATCACACAATTCAGGCAAGCGTGCAAAGAGTTTATGGGCAGCGGAAAGTAAAGCATGCAACTTGCGAGAATGTAAAGGGAAGGGTTTGGAGAATTCAAACGCTATTGAAGACACGGATGTTTTTCCCGTGGTTCGGATAGGTGGTGCTATCCTACATCCACGTTGATGGAGACTTCAACCCACGAAGGGTAACGGTTGCGCGAGTCCACACAGGGCTCCACCCAAGGGTAATGGTTGCGCGAGTCCACGAAGGGCTCCACCCACGAAGGGTCCACGAAGAAGCAACCACCCACAAAGGGTCCACGAAGAAGCAACCTTGTCTATCCCACCATGGTCATCGCCCACGAAGGACTTGCCTCACTAGCGTAGATCTTCACGAAGTAGGCGATCTCCTTGCCCTTACAAACTCCTTGGTTCAACTCCACAATCTTGTCGGAGGCTCCCAAGTGACACCTAGCCAATCTAGGAGACACCACTCTCCAAGAAGTAACAAATGGTGTGTAGGTAATGAACTCCTTGCTCTTGTGCTTCAAATGATAGTATCCCCAACACTCAACTCTCTCTCATAGGATTTGGATTTGGTGGAAAGAAGATTTGAGTGGAAAGCAACTTGGGAAGGCTAGAGATCAAGATTCATATGGTAGGAATGGAATGTCTTGGTCTCAACACATGAGTAGGTGGTTCTCTCTCAGAACTATGAGTTGGAATGATGTGTGTGTTCTGATGGCTCTCTCACGAATGAGAAAGGAGGTGGAGGGGTATATATAGCCTCCACACAAAATCCAACCGTTACACACAGTTTTAATCTCGGTGGGACCGAATCAGAAAACTCGGTCTGACCGAAATAGTAAACCTAGTGACCGTTAGGAATTTCGGTGGGACTGACATGCAACTCGGTAGGACCGATTCGGTTAGGGTTTGGGCATAACGTAATCTCGGTGAGACCGATTACACAAACTCAGTGAGACCAAATTTGGTAATTAGCTAACCAGAGAGTTGGTCAGGCAAACTCTGAGACCGAGTGGAACTCGGTGAGACCGAAAAGTTACAAAGGGGAAACACTGAGTTTACATTGCAATCTCGGTGGGACCGATTCGCTCTTTTGGTGGGACCGAAAAGTTACGAAAGGGAAACAGAGAGTTTGCAACCCCATCTTGGTGGGACCGAGATCCTTATCGGTAGAACCGAATTGCTAGGGTTTGGCAGTGGCTTATGACAAGTGAAACTCGGTGGCGCCGGATAGGAAGAATCGGTAGGACCGAGTTTGGCTTAGAGTTTTGGTCATATGTGGATATGGGAAAGTGGTTGAGGGTTTTGAAGCATATCACTAAGCACATGAAGCAAGAGGCTTATTAAGCAACACCTCATCCCTCCTTAATAGTATTGGCTTTTCCTATGGACTCAATGTGATCTTGGATCACTAAAATATAAAATGAAGAGTCTTGAGCTTTTGAGCTTGATCCAATCCATTGTCCTTAGCATTTTGAGGGTTCCACTTTCACATCCATGCCATGCCAATCATTGAGCTTTCCTGAAATAATTATCTTGGAATAGTATTAGCTCAATGAGCTATATGTTGTTATGAATTACCAAAACCACCTAGGGATAGTTGCACTTTCAATATATCCTCCCGATATTAGTGGAGCTATTATAAAATAATCCATTCTTATGGAATCACCAAAAACACACTTGCAAATTTCCCCATGCCTTTGTTATCTCGCTGCTTGACCTCGAACCTTGCTATTTATTCTTTCATCATTTTCCGGAGCTCTACCAAAATTCTCAACATTTTTGGAAACTCCTAGAACCTAGTCCTAGTTCAAACACATTTGAATTAAATTCAAATGAGTTTGAATTTACATCTTCCAATCTTGGCTTTTTCTATTTTCTTGGAACAAGCGTATTTTTGTGAGTTCGGGGAAATTATCCCCTTGTCCAAAATCTTTTCCTAAACCTCTCTTTTTTTTGGTCTTTTCTGCTAAAGTAATATGAGAGAGGGAGTGGAGAGCCCAGCAGCCTCCCTCTCCTCTGGGCCGGCCAACCAGGCCCAGGCATCCCCGTGGCCACCTAGGCCCAGCCGCACCTAACCTCTATCCCTAGCCGCCAGGGAGCCGACCCCCTCCTCTCGATCTCTCCCTCGTGCTTCCCCTCAGCGCCGTCATCTCTCTCGATCCCCCTCGTCCTCCTGCCGACCGCGCCGCCAGGGGAAGCCGCGGCTCGACCCCAATCCTCCTCCACCCCATGCCGGAGTCCCACCTCGCCGGAGCACAAGACCTCCTCTACCGCCGCGCCATGGCTTGCTGCAGCTCAAGCCGCGTCCTCGCCGGGCCTCTCGCGCGCCCGAGCTCCATCACGCGTGCCCGCCTCGACGTCCTCGTGGCCGAAGCAGCCGAATAGGAGGCCTTGTGCCTGAGCCTCCTCGCTCTCCTCATCGACCCAGGGAGAGGAGCTCCTCCCGAAACCCTTTCTCGTCATCGCCGTTTGACGCCGTCGGAGCAACCCGCCGCCTTGGACGCCCGACCTCGCTGCCATCCTGGAGCTCGTCCGCCTCCCCATACCGCCGCCCTGGCCTCGGATCCGGCGGGATCTCGTCCGGTCGTCCCTGCCGCCAAGTCCTTCGCCGGAGCCGCCGTCCTCTACCACACCATCGCCGCCTGTTCTTCCCTGCATCGAACCCCGACGAGCTGGCTGCCCCGGTGGCCTTGCCACCTTTGTGCCTTTGTTGTGGCCAGGTCAACACAGACACCCGGAGTCCATCTTTGGTTGCACGCCAAGTACCACGGCATACGGCGCCCGAACGACCACCGAACCGGAAACGCCAAGTATCCCTACGCGTGAAGATGCCAAGTCCATTTCGGGATTCGTCAAGTACCGCTACCGATATGGCTCGAATGTCTATGAAACGTGTACCACTACCGTCGACCTCAAAGACCTCGGATTCACCAAGTTCCACTACCGTCGTCTTCGGAAACCTCGGATGCGTCAAGTACCTCTTTAAAACGAACGTGTACCACTACCGGCGAGGACCAATTGTACCACTACTTCTTCTACCATCGCGGAACGACTACTTCCCTCGACGAACTCAAACCGTACCGTTTGCACGCTTTTAAGGTATAACCCGAGACGACGCCCATGAACGAATGTTGTGTGATGTATGAGATGCTTGTGTTTGCACCGTGTCCGAATTGTCACTCGTTTCCATGCCACTAACCCGTGGGAACCCGGTAGTTGGGAGCACCCCACCATCTCTAGCATGTTTCGCACATCCGCACGCTTCCTTTTGCACCGGTATCTCCATGAGCTACCGGAACCGATATGTTGCCGTGGCATCATTTTCGGATTCGTTGCCGTGGCACCCCTTTCTTCCACCATGGTGACAAATGCTTCATAACATGCTCATGTCAACATTTTCATAAAATTTCTTAAAACTTGCATATGTCATTCGCATCATAATAACAACATTTAAAATGATTATATTTGTTGTTTCCATCAATTTGCTAAATGCATATGGGGATTTACCGGATTTGTTGTTTGTTATATCCGGCCCCATTTAAATTGTTTAGATGGTATAGTTTTATTATGCTTCACCTCTTGCCATGTTTAACAACTTTTAATATTGTTGAGTACCTAACCGAGAGTGAACTAAATAAGTGATGTGGTGTTCCGTCAATATGCAACGGAGTTGCATATTGAGCTCCACTTAATTTGTAGGATTGCTTGTGCACCTTGCCATGCCATGCCTCTTTGATCCGGACATGCATCATACTTGTTTGTGCATCATGCCATGATTATGTGAGGGTTGTTTACTATGTTGTGTGCTTCTTTCCGGTGTTGCTTCTTCGGGTTGGTTCCGGTAACGTCGCGTTTGTGAGGACCCGTTCGTCTACGTCCGTTTGTCTTCTTCATGGACTCGTTCTTCTTCCTTGCGGGATTTCAGGCAAGATGATCATACACTCGAAATCACTTCTATCTTTGCTTGCTAGTTGCTCGCTCTTTTGCTATGCCTATGCTGCGATACCTACCACTTGTTTATCATGCCTTCCATATTGTTGAACCAAGCCTCTAACCCAACTTGTCCTAGCAAACCTTTGTTTGGCTATGTTACCGCTTCGCTCAGCCCCTCCTATAGCGTTGTTAGTTGCAGGTGAAGATTGAAGTCTGTTCCTTGTTGGAACATGGAATGTTGTTCCTTGTTGGAACATGTTTACTTGTTGGGATATCACAATATATCTTATTTAATTAATGCATCTATATACTTGGTAAAGGGTGGAAGGCTCGGCCTTATGCCTGGTGTTTTGTTCCACTCCTTGCCGCCCTAGTTTCTAGTTCGTTTATCCGTCATATCGGTGTATGTCCCGGGAATTTTGCGTCCTTAACGCGGTTTGGGTCTATAAATGGGAAACCCCTTGACAGTTCGACTAAGTAAAAGCTTCTTCCAGCATGCCCAACAATTGGTTTACCAATTCGCCACCTAGCCTTTTCTTTTCTCTTGGGAAGTCGCGCTCACTGAGGGTCATCATTATTTTAAACCCCCCCCCGGCCAGTGCTCCTCTGAGTGTTGGTCCAACAAACTAGAGCCTGTGTAGCCCCCTCGGGGAAACTCGAGTTGGTTTTAGTTGTATGGAGCGCAGCTGAGTGTGCCCTAAGAAAGAGATATGTGCAGCTCCTATCGGGATTTGTCGGCACATCGGGCGGTGCTTGCTGGTTTAGTTTTACCCGAGGAAAATGTTCTTTGTTGTAACCGGGGCGCCGAGTCTGAATCGGAACGGTCTCGGGAGGAGGTCTATTCCTTCGTTGACGCATGAGAGCTTGGTCATGGGCTAGTGGGACACACCCCTGGCAGGGATTGAACTTTCGAAAGCCGTGCCCGCGGTTATGGGCAGATGGGAATTTGTTAATTGTCCGGTGTAGAAAACCTGAACTTCGACCTTAATTAAAATACATCAATCGCGTGTGTTAACCGTGATGGTCTCTTTCCCGGCCGGAGTCCGGGAAGTGGAACACCGGTGTTTGGAGTTATGCTGACGTAGGTTGTTTAGGATCACTTCTTGATCATACTTTATTCGACCGTGCTTGCCTCTCTTCTCCGCTCTCTTTGCGTATGTTAGTCACCATATATGCTAGTCGCTTGCTGGCAGCCTCCACCTTCATAATACCTTTACCTTCCCCATAAGCTTAAATAGTCTTGATCGCGAGGGTGCGAGATTGCTGAGTCCCCGTGACTCATAGATACTTCCAAAACCAGCTTGCAGGTGCCGATGAGACCGTGCAGTTGACGCAACCAAGCTCAGGAGGAGCTCGATGAAGATCTTGTCCTTTGTGGTGTTTCGTTCTAATTGATCAGTAGTGGAGCCCAGTTGGGGTCGATCGGGGACCTTTGTCGCATTTGGGGTTCTTCTTTTATTTTGGCTCCGTAGTCGGGCCCTGATTGTATTTGGTTGTTGTAATGCTTTATCCATGTAATTGTGTGAAGTGGCGATTGTAAGCCAACTATGTAATCTCTTTCCCTTATTATATTACATGGGTTGTGTGAAGATTACCTCACTTGCGACATATGCCTTCAATGCGATTATGCCTCTAAGTCGTGCCTCGACACGTGGGAGATATAGTCGCATCGAGGGTGTTACATTCCTAGCGAGGTGACCTGGTTGACCACACTTGTAGCACAGACCATTATTGGGAGTGGGAACAGGAGCTTGGAGTGGTGGAGCTGGAAGTCTTGGGTGCCTAGTTGGTGGGGGAGGCACGGTGCAGCATAGGACTGTCTTGGTGCAGGTGCAGCTGGCTGGTACATACTGTTGGGAATCCATATCCTACGCTTCTACGAGGACGGGCCCGAAGATGAGCCCGTGTCACGGTTGCGCCTGTGAGAGCTCTGGTGTTCCTGCAGACCAGTTTCGACATTGATGGCCTTGTTCACCAAGGTGGCGAAATCAACAAAGTCATTCACTAGAAGTGCGAGCTTGATGTCAGCTTGAAGGCCATCACGAAACTTCTCATGTCTGCGTGCATCAGTTGCAATGTCTTCTTCAGCATAGCGGGATAAATCCAGAAACCCCGCTGATAAGCTTCGATGGTTTTGTTGCCCTGGGTGAGGCTGCGGAACTCATGTTTCTTCCGATCCATGACTCCTCGAGGAATGAAGCGGGCATGGAAAGCAGCTTGGAAGTCTGGCCAGGTGATGATTGTTCCAACCGGTAGAGTACGCATGTGGTTGTCCCACCATTGAGCAGCGGGTCCTTTCAGGAAGAAGGAAGCAAAGGTGACATAGCTGGCAGGGGCTGCATCAGTAGACTCCATCTCATAGGTGATGTCACAGAGCCAGTCATCAGCATCCAGAGGCTGAGTTGAGCTGCGGTACACAGTTGGGTTGAGGCGCATGAAATCCTGCAGAGTCACTTGGGCTGGCTGTTGGTTCATATTGGGGCGAGGAAACTGAGCCATAATATTCTCCATGAACTGGCGATTCAGCTCGAACTGTTGCATCATACCAGCCATGTACTCAGGCAGTGGTGGGGGATGGCCACCACGACCATGACCACCTGGTCTAACCATCCTGCTAATATATAACAGGGGGTAGTTCAGCATTGGGAAATTTTCAAAGACAGAAGCTTTCATGATGAAACATGCATAATGACAACGAGCAAGATAGATACTACATAGCAGTTGGCATATCTTACAAAAGATAACATGCACAGAGTTTGGTACTCAGAGTTCAGTACATAGACTAAGAACATCATAGGCGGCACGCAGGCTCGCGGTGAATGCATCTAATACTAATAAGCAAGCCTACATCAGTCCTAGGAGGAACTGTGGAGGTAGGTGTAGCCGGATAGCTGGTAGTGACGCGACGGGAAGTCCTCCGCGTCAGTAGCCTAGGGTCCGCAGGTACTCTGGTGCAGAACCCGACACATAGGTGGAAGAAGAGGACCAAGTGCGGGAGAGTAGCCTCCCACCTCTGGCCAGCCGACACCCTGGGGCATCACGGTCCTGGCAGGGTAGATCTCAGAACGCGACAGATCACCAGATCGGATAAGGGGGTGCAACAGCGTCAAAGCATGGTACAGGTGCTGACGGGTGGTGTACAACTCATGGAGAAGAGCTCGGTTAGCTCTATCCAGCCTATCAGCATGCAGAACTAGGTTTTGATGGTAGAAGGGCTCTCACGTGACAGTGGAGTAGGAAGCACTGTATTACCCCTCCGCACCAACATCGGATGCGATAGCAATGTGCCTGAAAGGGAGGTGTCCAACTCCCGATACTCTCCATGAAGACGTGTCAGTGCAGCATAAGCAACATCGTGGACTGCCATGTCGATAGTCACTCCAACACCATGAGCATTGTGCAGCACGGTAGTAGAGTCATATTCCCGAGAGTAGAGGTGGACGATGGCACGATACTGCTCCTGGTTAAAGTCGTGGTACTCCTCATAGACGGTGTACTCAGGGTGCCAGCGATAACCCAGATAGGTCATCATCTCAACCAACACAGCAGGTGATCCTGAGGCACCAATGGCCATGGTGTGGCGCACGACCTATCTTGTGGGTTCCATCTAAAAACAAAGATGTTTCAAAGGAGTCAAATGACAGTGTGGATAATGTTCAATATACTACTCTAAGGAATAGCTAGGGCTTATCCAACTTTGGGGTGAACGTGGTCCCAGGATCCTAATGTTAGAGTTAGTAAATTCGTTTAACCCGAGTAGAAGAGAGTTCAGAGCCCCAGAGTAAGGACCGAGGAGTAAAAGATCCTAATACCACCCAAATGGCGACGTGGGCCCGTAAGACACACAACCATGTTAGTAAAAGTTTTTTCAATGTCTAGACTCAACTTCGGCCAAGGAGTGTAGAAGGGGGATTCCTACAGGCAGTCGGCTCTGATACCAACTTGGGACGCCCCCGATTCAATCGTACACTAATCATACACGCAAACGTGTATGATCAAGATCAGGGACTCATGGGGAGATATCACAACACAACTCTACAAATAAAATAAGTCATACAAGCATCATATTACAAGCCAGGGGCCTCGAGGGCTCGAATACACGAGCTCGATCATAGACGAGTCAGCGGAAACAACAATATCTGAGTACAGACATAAGTTAAAAAAGTTTGCCTTGAGAAGGCTAGCACAAACTGGGATAAATAATGAAAGAGGCGCAGGCCTCCTACCTGGGATCCTTCTAAACTACTCATAGTCGTCGTCAGCGACCTGCATGTAGTAGTAGGCACCTCCCGACTAGTAGCAGTCGTCATCGACAATGGCGTCTGGCTGACTCCAACGTCTGGTGGCAACAATCGAATAGAGGAAGGGGGGAAAGGGGGAAGCAAAGCTACCGTGAGTACTCATCCAAAGTACTCGCAAGAAAGGAGCTACAATACATAGGCATTGATATCAATGAAAGGGGGGGTAGTATATGTGGACTGAACTGCAGAATGCCAGAATAAGAGGGGGATAGCTAGTCCTATCGAAGACTATGCTTCTGGCAACCTCCATCTTGCAGCATGTAGAAGAGAGTAGATGGTAAGTTCACCAAGTATCATTGCATAGCATAATCCTACCCGGTGATCCTCCCCTCGTCGCCCTATGAGAGAGCGATCACCAGTTGTATCTAGCACTTGGAAGGGTGTGTTTTATTAATTATCCGGTTCTAGTTGTCATAAGGTCAAGGTACAGCTCCGGGTCGTCCTTTTACCAAGGGACACAACTATTTGAATAGATCAACATCCTTGCAGGGGTGCACCACATTTCCCAACACGCTCGATCCCCTTTGTCCGGACACACTTTTCTGGGTCATGCCCGGTCTCGAAAGATCAACACGTGGCAGCCCAACCTAGGAACAACAGAGAGATCAGCACGCCGGTCTAAATCCTATGGCGCAGGGGTCTAGGCCCATCACCCATTGCACACCTGCACGTTACGTACACGGCCAGTGAGCAGACCTAGCAACCTCCATTACAAAGGAAGTTGTGTTACGCGGTCCAACCCGGCGCGCGCTGCTCAGCCGCTGACGTCACGAAGGCTTCAGGTGATAGCACGACGTCGAGTGCCCATAACAGTTCACGCGTAGTTGGTTAGTGCGTATAGGCCAGTGGCCAGACTCAGATAAAATACCAAGATCTGATGAGGACATGACTACCTGGGATACGACCAAAAATATTGCATACATGCATATTTGTCAGGTGATTTCTAATGCAAACTATTCAATAATCTATTTATGTTATCCAGAACAAAAATACTTCACACACTTTTGTGTTTTGTCTAAGTGCAGGTGTATGGGACATTTGTACAATCCACATATGAAGACAAGGGAAAAGGAGAAGTTTAGGTTGTGTTCAAAAAGTCCTCTCACGTCACTTTTGGGCCAAGAGAAGATAGAGTCCAAGTCTCTCACGTTCTGGATTCAGATTCGGACTGCACAGACATACCTGACTCAAAACGCCAACAACTTTTTCATATAGACTCCGAATTGGGTGATTCTTTTTTTGTTGGAAACTAGATTTCGTGATCTTTCCAACCCAATTGGATTCACCATCAAATTCGTCCGGAGCGTTGAGTTACGGACGAAACAATCTGACGTTGCAGCAGAATCCAAGTCTTGTACGACCTAGGGTTAGTTTTAGGCTGCCTTGGGACGTCCTCCCACCTCCTTGGCCGCCACCCCTTGCTCCTATATAAGTAGATCCATCTAGTAGCTTTTTCCTTGGGATTTGTTTAGTTAAAATTTAGCCATTGCAACTTCGTGTACTTCGTTTGTGTCCAACGACCAGACCAAGACCGCTTACGGATCCCCATCATTATCAATACCTCATATATATTTGCAATATTCAGATTGCTTTATCATATTCTTACTCGTTCTTCGATTGCTTGCAGGAATAGACCTTCGTGGTCAGGCTGACCGTGCTTCCGGCATCGTCAGTAACCTCAGGAGATTGGTTTAGCGATTGCTAAGGCGCAACGTCGTGCACGTTTGTAGTCGGATCGTCAAAGTCGTCTCCACCAAATCGATAGTTATCATCTCATCGAAAGATCGGGACACCTTAGCCTCTATCAAGATCTCGTTAAGTGTGTTATCTTGAAGTAACCGCGAACACGGAGCAGGGATAGGCCCACCTCTCTCCTAGGTGGTCTCAACCTACCATGTCACTCTGCCACAAAGATCCACACAAAGGGCCGTCGGGAAAGTATGTCCTTTCAGCCCCCAATCCGTGAATCAACCGCGGGTACTCAACGAGCCGACCCGAATTTAGTCACCACATGTATCATGTGTAATATGTATAGTATATACCCGTGATCAACACCCGATGTGATCACGGCCGGACTGTATAGCATGGCAGACTGACAAGAATGTAGGGCCAATGACGATAAACTAGCATCCTATACTATGCATTTAGGATTGCAGGTAAGGTATCAACAACTGTAGCAACAATGACAGGCTATGCATCAGAATAGGATTAACGGAAAGCAGTAACATGCTACACTACTCTAATGCAAGCAGTAGAGAGATAATAGGCGATATCTGGTGATCAGGGGGGCTTGCCTGGTTGCTCTGGCAAGTAGGGGTCGTCAACAACGTAGTCGACCGGGGCACCAGCAGCGGTGTCAGTCTCGTAGTCTACCGGAAAGAAGAGGGGGAAGAAACAATGAATACAATGCAAACAGATGCATAACGATGCATGCCATGACAAGTAGCGGTGCTAGGTGTGCCCTAACGCGATATGAGGTGATACCGGTGAAGGGGGAAAACACCCGGGAAAGTATCCCCGGTGATTCACGTTTTCGGACAGATGAATGGGAGGAGGAAAGTTGTGTGTTTGCTATGCTAGGGATGTGTGGCGGACGAACGGGCTGCGTATCCGGATTCGTCTCGTTGTTCTAAGCAACTTTCATGTACAAAGTTTTTCCATCCGAGCTATGGTTTATTTTATATTAATTTTAAAAGATTAATCATTTTTAAGATTTATCTAATTAATTTAATTCAACATTATCCAGAACAGTGCACGCTGACGTCAGCATGACGTCAGCAGTCAACAGGGGTGTTGACTGGTTAAACTAACGTGTGGGTCCCGTTCGTCATTGACTAGACTAACTAATCATGAATAATTAGTTTAATTAGTTGTTTAGTTTAATTAATCAAAATTAATTAAGTTAATTAATTAAGTTAATTAACTAATTATTTATTTTTTATTATTATTTTAATTCCTTTTTTATAAAACATTCTATGGGCGGGGCCCCTTTGTCATAGGCCCAGGGGGCAGGACCCACTAGTCAGTGGCCCATAGGCCACTGCGGGCGCGGGCGGCGGGCGCTGGAGGCCTGGTGCGGGCGCACCCAAGCGGGACAAGCCGGCGCAGCCATCTCCGGCGACGGCTGGATCGGTGGGTGGGCTCGGCAGAGGCGCCGACGTCGAGTGGACCAGCTTTGGGGCTCGGCCTCGCAGCGCGTGCGACGAGGACGGCAAGGCGTGGCCGTCAGCGGGTGGCGTAGCCGAGCGTGGGGGTGGCGGGTGCGTTCGCGTTCGTGAGGAGGAGCGAGCCAAGGCAGGAGCGTCGTCCCGCGCGCGCAATCGATGCGGGCGGCGGGCGACGCGCAGGGGCGGCAAAGGCGGGGCTTGGCGCGAATGCCGGCGACGGGGACAGCCACGACGCAGAAGCGAAGCAGCGACGGAGGCGGGGAGCACTGCAGAGGGAGCTGGGTGCGGCTAGTCCATGTGCCAACGCAGGCCATGGCGACGCAGGGAGCGGGGGCGGGGCGCGGCCCCGAGCGGCGTGCGCGGCGAGGCTGGAGCGGCAGCAGCGGGGCAGCAGAGCAGAGGCCAGCGGCGGAGCGTGGCGGGGTGAGCTGGTACGGCAGGACGGCGAGGTAGGCTAGCGCGAGGGCAGAGGCGGGCGGCGCGGGCAGCCAGCAGCAGAGGAGCAGCAGAGGTAGCGGCAGTGTCGCGCGAGAGAGAGGGGAGGATGCGGCGCACGGCGGAGGGCTCGGGCGGCTCCGAGCAGCGTGGCAAGGCGGTGGCCGGAGTGGGCATGAGGCACAGGAGAGAGGGGAGGTGGAGGCCGAGCCTCACTGCGGGATTGTAGGGCTACGGGCAGCGGGGATCGAGGAGGTGGATGGGGACGACGTCGGCGTGGAGGAGGCAGGTCGGTGAGGAGGTCCTAGGCGGCGGCGGCGTGGTCCCTGCGGGAGTGGGAGGGAGTGAGTGGGGAGTGGGGTAGGTTAGGGTTTCGGTGGCTGAGGGGATAAGGAGGAGTGGGGGGAAGTGGCCGGCTGGGCCGGCCCATTCGGGCGGCTGGGGTCCGCATGGATGGTCAGCTGGGCCAAAAGGCCCAGCGAGGTGGGGGGGGGGCCTTTTATTCTTTTTTTGTATTTCCTTTTCTTTTAATTCCTTTTCCATTTTAAATCTCTTCAAAATGTTTAGGCAATTTCTAAAAATGAGTTTTCTCCAGAACAATTACCAGTGCAATGTTTCGCACCCACCGAACATTATTGATTCAATGTTTGCAAACTTTTGATATTTGACATTACTTAAATTTTGAATTTGGAAAGTTTTGATCCAACACGAGATTAGCAACAGTAACCGGGGTGACGTGGCACCGTTAATGTGGGATTACTGTAGCATGATTATCCGGGCGTTACATAAAATGACTTTCCCAAAACTTTCACTTTGCTTTTTGATCTCCATGAATTCAAATTCTTTTAAAATATAAAACCCTAAAGTGAAGATGATATGACTTTTTTCATTTAAATAAATGAAAAGGGTTTTTAAAAATATTTGAATTTCATTTGGAGATATTTCAAATTCAAAAACTTTATGCAACTCAATGATTTTCATGAGAGAAGATAAAATAACTTCTTCAAAGCGTTTGAAATATGAGTTGGAAGTTTAAAAGTATCAAATTTAAAGACCCTTTGAAGGTATTTTGAAAAATCATTTTCAGTTTGGAGTTATTTGGTTTTTATCCCAAATATTTTTCTCCAAAAAAATAAAATATATGAAAAATAGGGTAAAATGATTCCCTACAGTAGAAAAAGGGAGAGTAATAAATTTGAAATTATTTTGGTATTTTTAAAATATTTTATTTGGTTTTTAAATGAACTAGTAGTACTGTTCGCTTTATTTAAGTTTTTGTGTAACTTATTTGCCACTCAAAATATGTTCATCATTTAGGAAATCTTTTTCAAATTTTTTTGATATATAATATGCCTACATAAAATTTTATTTTATTTTCGTTTTCCTTTCTGTTTCTGTTCTTTAAAAAAATTGTACGTGCGGCCCAATTTTATCAGTCGCCCATACTGTATTTATTATTTTTGGTTATGTTTGCATAAAAAGTTCTTAATTTTTTTTTCTTCTTAATATTTTTGTGTTTAAAAAAAACTGCCGCACGCACACGTGCGGCGGGCTGATCGAAGCTTTAGGCCCATGCGCTTTTCTCTTCTCTCTTTTCTCTTTTCGTCTATGTTTAGTCCCACATTGCCTAGCTTTTAACCCCATAAACCTTTTTTTACCTATAAATATAGACCCATAGAGCCTTAAAAAATCATCCGATTCGGTTAAATCAATATTTTGGTTTGACTAGATTCACTAAAGGAAAAAATATATTTCTCCTCTCCGACGGGAATTTTGGAAGTGTCTTCTCTCTCCAATGTCGTCTTTCCACCACCTTCTCAAGGTATTCTCTTCGTATTTTCTTTTATACTTCTGTAATTAGTACTTCTAGACTAGTATACGTAAAATAACTAGATAATAAATTAGTCTCTGTATTTATACATTAGACTTAGAATTCTTTTAGCCATACCTATTTTTCTTTCATAAAATAGCTTGGCCCTGATTTTTCAAATAGCGATAACTTTTCACTCATTTATCCAAATTAGATGAAACCAACGCCTACAGTTTCGTCTTGATTCCACCTATCCAGTGAACCTATCCCATCAACTTTTTAAAAATTTTAAATTTCGAATATTTGTTCATATTCATTTTCAAACTTTTTTTGATCATATCTTTTTATCCGTAACTCCGTTTGCGATGAATCCAATTGCTTTGGATTCGTATCGAAGAAATCATCCCATTCATACAATTTGTGTTATATTTTCAACATATAATTTTGATCATAGTTAGATTTCTCTACTAGTACACAAAGAGTTATCACACAACATTCTAAGCAGATTCAATGCTATTACTTGTATCTTATGATCCGCTATTTCCAATCTAGTAATTCTTCCTATATATTCATATTGACTTCCTATATCGAGTAGCATCATTAGTTTCAACTTTTGAACCTTTCAAAGTATTTGAACTTTCATTTGATCATATCTTATAAACTGTAGCGCATTTTCATTTGATTCCTTTTGCAATTGAATTCCTAGACGTAATCTATCGTCTTGAGCCAACACCCACTTTATCAACAAAAATAATTTGATCTGGTTCTTTTGGAATTTTTTTCAATCTTTCTTTGCCTTTTCTTTTGGATCTGTGAGTGATTGCTTATGTGTGGTTATAATTGCTTGCTTACGATAGATTAATCATAGTGTGACGAGTAGACCTATCAGGAATTATGAGTGCGAAGAATCTTCATCAACAGTACAAGGAAACTTCACACCTTGATCATACTTTTCTATACCCAGTTTTACTTGCATTAGATACACCCCTCAAAGATTTGCATGTGTAGGATTTGGGTACATGTGGTTTTGCTATGTAGTTGATGAGGCAGGAACCTAGTACCTTTTTGAAACACCCCGGGAATATATGCTTTGTTACTTGTTGCTTAGCCATGCTGGTAGATGTGGATTGGTATGTGAGAAATCATGCAAGTTGTGAGAGATAATGATTAAGGGAATCTTAAGGTGGCTACTTTAATACACATCTGTTTGGAATGGTTGGAGCACCTTGGGGATATACCAGTGGTTTGCCCGAACACCTAGGGAATCCAGTGTTGTCCTAGGAGGTCCCGGGGTACCCATATGATCATCCTATGGAATGCCACCCAGGCTCAAAGGGATCATAAGATTATTCATGCTAGAAACTTTCATGTGCAGCCACAAGCCATTATGGGTTCTAGCATAGTTGAGTAAGTTGTGGGAAACCTTTCCATGACGGGCTAGCAGATGTAGGGGATTGTAGGTGTACTGGCCTATCTATCGGTTAAGGGGACCTCGTCGAAAAGACTGTGTCTCGATCATCCGCATCTCAAACATCATGCAGTGCGAGAAATACAATGGAGGAGATCGAATCTTGTGGGGAAAAGTGTGCAAACCTCTGTAGAGTGTACAAACTAATCATGATTAGCCGTGTCCCCGGTTATGGACATCTTGAGTATCTGGTATTTGAATTATTGATGGATCTCATCACTCTATTTAATGAAATTGTTGGGTTATTAATGATTTGGTGATTTTTTGGGATTGAGTTGGGGTTACCTTCTCAATATGGGTAATTTAACTTGGTAGTTGAATAAAATCTATTCTTTGATGTAGGGAAAAATTAGCTTCATGCAATATTAAACTTAGAGCCTCCACCAGCTAAATATGCATATAGAGATAGATAATTCTCATTATTGTTCTATGGTGTGAAATTGCCAGTCTCATGTTGTAGGATTTCTTACGACGAGTAAGTGATACGTTAGGGTTACGTTGTCTACACTCAACTTTGCCGTTGGTGTTGTTGGGACTCCATAGCTTTGTTGTTTCTTCTGCTATATGGATTGAGGTAATAGTATTTACGTTACTTTGTACATGTGATGCACCTCTGTTATAAATCCTCAAGTATTGTGTGTGTCAGCATACCGATCTAGGGATGGCACTTAACCACAGAGACTTTGATCCATTCGGGTCGGGTCGCTACAAGATGGTATCAGAGCACATGTTGACTGTAGGACATAACCTCTAGAAACTGACAAGCCCATAGGAAAGATTTTCTCTAAACCTTTATTTTCAAAAAGACCTTTTACCTCTCTTCCTTTTTGAGCTTTATCAAATATTCCCTTTTAGTTAGAAAATACCCCTTTCTTCTTTTGACCACACGAAGATTCGACTGATGAGACCACTCCAAGAAGTACAAGTTATCGGACAACTAAGACCACTTCGGAATGAAGAGGATTGTACCATGCATTATAATAATGGAAACTACAATGGTTGAAGACTCTAAAGACTAGGAGAATTTGAAGGCTCTGACGAATTCCTAGAGTGAAGTGACTTGGAAGGCTCTGAATAGGATCCACTTAAGTTATTCTTGTACCCTTCTGAATTTCTTTATTGAAGAAACCCTGGCTTACATATTTTACATGAAGAGCTTCACCCTAAACCAAAGACAACACTACGAAGACTTTTCCTATGACCCAGCCTTATGTAATTTGTCATACTATTGAAGTTGCCGATACCTGAGATGAAGGTGTGTTCGAGAAATCCCAGAACATGGAGAGTCAAGACTCAAGATTTTGGCCATCAAGAAAACACCAAGACAAGATATATCGACTATGGAATGATAGCTCATGACAGAGACATGGGCATAAACATGACTATCCATGATGTTATCGCCCGCTTATGCTATTGTCACCGTGCTGAGTTAAGCATGCATTTCTTTGGAAGGACTGGGTGACAAAAAGGGCTAATGGAGCACCTATCAGCAAAATATGAAGTTCTAACCTTAGCTGGTGTATCACCAGGATCTGGAGTATTACAACAAGAATTTTAAGATGGACCTGCAGGAAGCCGTATTTGACAAGGAAGCATTTCGTGAAGAACTCAGGACCCAAAAGCTAAAAGTAGCCAAGCTGGAGGAGCAAAACCTTGAGATACTGAAGATTTGATAGGAACTGAAGGACAGTAGGACCATGGTTCATGCCAAGGATGTTTAAACCCAAAAGTTTGGAACGCAACTCCAGAAATATGAAAGGACGCCACGAGAGACTTCGCGTCAAAAGAGATGATTTGGCGAAAGAACTTGAGAAGGACAAGCACGATTGGAAGAAGCCATCGGAGACATGAACAAGACATGGCAACTTTGAAGATTTATTGACCTTTAGAAGACCAAACCCTTGTTATATACTTACGATAGATGCGATGTTTGTGAGCTGCCATTTGTTTGATGTTTTTCCGACGGCCACAAAATAAAACCTGTCTCGTCAAAACTATTGTTTGTATCGTGTGTATCCCTCTCTATCTCTCTTATCTCGCCCCAATACCTTTGAAACCAATAGAGGATGAATGGAGATGAACTCACATTTCCGGGACCGATAATTCAGTTGGAGACTGACCGATGGATTCAGAACATGGAAGATCACAAGAAGAATAACACTATAGCCGGAAAGGATATGGCCCAACATGCTCTTCAGTGCTTTGAAAGAGGTGTTGCTATTTGGTGGAGGATGTACGAAACCATAAATGGATGGCAAGGAGTAACCACTTGGGAAGAATTTAAGTTGACTCCACAAAGGTCTCGTCTTGTGTCCCAGAAATTGAAGCCTTATGGAAATGATATGAAGAAACCTTGTGCATGCAAGCTCTATGGAGAAATAGGACACAACCATAAAGCACACAAGGATGAATTCCCTCATTGTGAAGAAAAGTCACCCAGCTGAAGAATGCCCAACTAGGCAGATTACTTGTTTCTTGTGTGAAGGGACTACCCACGACCCTGCTCAGTGTCACATTTACCCCGTGGTTCAAAGAACCATCCAACAGAAGAAAGAAGCAATGAAAGGAGCCATCGTGGAAATTTTAGAATAACCTGTGATGAAGGAAGAGGTGGAGGACACACCGGAAGAAGACCTAATTAAACCCTGCACCAAGTCATGCTATTCATGTGGAGAAGAAGGACACATCTCCCAGAATTATCTGAAGGGGGATCTAGTAGCATTCCCAATAGTGGAAGTAGAATATGACCCACAGGAAGTAGAAGCCCTGATTGGCACGGAAAAGTTCAGGAAGAGAAATAGATTGGATTCCAGGAACAACCCAATTTCTACCAAGAAGGACCTGAGTCATATCACATGTTTCAGGTGCAAAGATTCAAGACACTACTTCAGCGATTGACCAAAAAGGAAGCCGAGGACCCAAGGAGGCTATGGAATCACAAGGAAACCTCAAGACTCGTCAGAAGTAACATGTTTCCGTTGTAATGAATCAGGGCACTTTGCCAGGGATTGTCCCAATGAGAAGGAGACTTGTACTAAATAGTTGAGTTTGCAACAAAAGAAATATAGTAGTAGTAGTGGGAACATTTCTTTTTATATTGAGGTGTTGAGTTGAGGCATGTAATGGAAATGCAGGAGATTGTAATAACTTGAGGATCAATAAAATTAGCATCGTTGGTACTGATTTGGATTTTATGAGAGGTTACTCTATGAGGAAATATTTTGAACATTTTTGAGGATATGAGAAATATGGTCTATGGATGAATTTGTGCATTTCAAGGATGGTAGTACCTTGTGAGGACACTTGACCCCTGGAAAAGATAATGATATTCCACGGAGTGGACTTCGAACAAAATAAGTATGAGTTTTATCTCGATATGTGGGATACCCCAAGAATATGAAGGGATGAAGTACTATTAGATATAAGGAGGTATAATGTTGGTAAGATGGAGCAATTGTAACCCCAGGATGAGTTGGAGCTATAAATGTGATGAGGTGAGCCCATAACCCACAGGCTCCAGGACATGCCAAGAAGCAAGCACACTCTTGCTGAAGGAAAAACCCTGGAATAAGTTACGACTTTATCAATAGACGATTTTATAGGAGTTTCCGCAAAACTTGAGAGATGTGAAGAAACGATAGATGTTCGTTTGGCTTGCACAATCAATGGATTTATCCAAACTTGGTTCGTCGATAAGAGAAATTCTGCAGTGCTTGTGAGGATGACCGGGTGTTAGAATATGAGATTCGCTAAACCATATACAAGGTAATGATTTGGGTGCGAGATGGATTGATCACCATACTAACTTACTCTTATTATTTGCCTTGCTATATGATATGGTAAATCTGAGTGATTTACCCATAGTAGAGCGACGATGATCAAAACATTGTTTAAACCTTAGAATGGTATCACAATTTTCCCCTTGTACAAGATAGTTGTTGCCAATCGTAGGTCATACGGTGAGAATAAAGCCCAGACCCATTTGCTGTAGGAGAAACCATAAATTGATGACCACCATGAGATATCAAAAATTGTTTTGTATTGGTGCCAGACCCGTCAGCTAAGAAGACCCAGTCATAGAAGAACCGTAACTGCATGAAAGGACACAGGAATTCAGGAAAAAGGTTATGCCACTACTGGAAGAGCCCAGAGAAGGAATTATCCTGACGATATGAGAAGACCGACATTGCCAACAATAAGGATGGACTATATGAGTTTTGATGGAACATTAGCAACGCTTCTAAGGGTTGTAGCACCCAGACCCCCTACGACGATCGATGGATTTTGAGAAGACCCCCAAACCTAACATATTTCTTGCTAGCCTCTCCGAATCTCGAGGGTGAGATTCATTTTAAGGGTGGTAGCTTTGTAACATCCAAAAATTCTAAATTTTGGAATGTTATATTAAGTAAATAGTCTTGATTGATTGTTTGATTGTGGTATGGTTGCTTGTGTGAAATTGAGTGGAAATTCGAAACTTTTTGAAAGTTGAATGAGAGGGAATAAAATGACTTTCCCAAAACTTTCACTTTGCTTTCTGATCTCCATGAATTCTAATTATTTTCAAATATAAAACCCTAGAGTGAAGATGATATGACTTCTTCCATTTAAATAAATGAAAAGGGGTTTTTGAAAATATTTGAATTTCATTTGGAAATATTTAAAATTCAAAAACTTTATGCAACTCAATGATTTTCGTGAGAGAAGATAAAATGACTTCTTCGGAGCATATGAAATATGAGTTGGAAGTTTAAAAGAATCAAATTTAAAGGCCCTTTGAAGGTATTTTGAAAAATCATTTTCAGTTTGGAGTTATTTCGTTTTTATTCAAATTATTTTTCTCCAAAAAATAAAATATATAGCAAATAGCGTAAAATTATTCCCTAAAGTAGAAAAATGGAGAGAAATAAATTTGAAATTATTTTGGTATTTTTAAACTATTTTATTTGGTTTTTAAATGAACCAGCAGTACTGTTCGCTTTATTTAATTTTTTGTGGAATTTATTTTCCACTCAAAATATGTTCATCATTTACAAAATATTTTTATGAAAATTTTGATATATAATATGCCTATATAAATTTTTTTATTTTCGTTTTCCTTTCTGTTTCTGTTTTAAAAAAAACTGTACGTGCGGCCCAATTTTAACCGTTGCCCACGTGCAGAGTGTACTCAGGCCGGCCAATACTATATTTATTATTTTTGGTTATGTTTGCAAAAAAAGAATCTTAATTTTTTTTCTTAATATTTTTGTGTTCGAAAAAAAACTGCCGCATGCACGCGCGCTGCATGCCGACCGAAGCCCATGCACTTTTCTCTTCTCTCTTTTATCTTTTCGTCTATGTTTAGGACCACATTTGTTAGCCTTTGACACTTAAACCTCTTTTTCACCTGTAAATATAGAGCCATAAAGCCTTCAAAAATCATCCGATTCGGATTAAATCAATATTTTGGTTTGACTAGATTCACTAAAGAAAATTTTATTCTCCTCTCCGGCAGGAATTTTGGAAGTTGTCTCCTCTCTCCGAAGTCGTCTTTTCTCTACCTTCTAAAGGTATTCTCTTCATATTTTCTTTTATACTTCTGTAGTTAGTATTTCTAGAGTAGTATACGTAGAATAACTAGATTATCAATTAGTCTATGTATTTATACATTACACCTAGAATTCATTTAGCCATACCTATTTTTCTTCCATAAAACAGCTTGGCCCTGGTTTTTTAAATAGCCATAAATTTTAACTCGTTTATCCAAACTAGATGAAACCAGCGCCTACAGTTTCGCCCTGATTCCACCTATCCAGTGAACCTATCCCATCAACTTTTTGAAAATTTCAAATTTTGAATATCTGTTCATATTCATTATCAAACATCTTTTGATCATATCTTTTTATGAGTAACTCCGTTTGCGATGAATCCAATTGCTTTGGATTCGTATCGAAGAACTTTCCATTCATATAATTTGTGTTATCTTTTCAACATATAATTTTGATCATAGTAAAATTTCTCTACTAGTCCACAAAAAGTTATCACACAACATTCTAAGCAGATTCAATGCTATTACTTGTAGCTTATGATTTGTTATTTCCAATCTAGTAATTCTTCCTACATATTCATATTAACTTCCTATATCCAGTAACATCATTAGTTTCAACTTTTGAACCTCTCAAACTATTCAAACTTTCATTTGATCATATCTTGTAAACTATAGCGCATTTTTAATTGATTCCTTTTGCAATTGAATTCCTAGACGTAATCTATCGTCTTGAGCGAACACAACACTTTATCAACAAAAATAATTTGATTTGGTTATTTTGGAAAAAAATTGCAATCTTTCTGTGCCTTTTCTTATGGATATTTGAGTGATTGATTATGTGTGGTTATAATTGATTGCTTACAATAGATTGATCGGAGTGTGACGTGTATAACTTTCAGGAATTATGAGTGCGAAGAATCTTCATCAATAGTACAAGGCAAGTTCACACCTTGATCATACTTTTCTATACCCAGTTTTACTTGCATTAGATACACCCCTCAAAGATTTGCATGTGTAGGATTTGGGTACATGTGGTTTTGCTATGTAGTTGATGAGGCAGGAACCTAGTACCTTTTTGAAACACCCCGGGAATATATGCTTTGTTACTTATTGCTTAGCCATGCTCATAGACGTGGATTGGTATGTGAGAAATCATGCAAGTTGTGAGAGATAATGATTAAGGGAAACTTAAGATGGCTAGTTTAATATACATCTCGGTGGAACGGTTGGGGCACCTGGGGATATACCAGTGGTTTGCCCGGACACCTGGGGAATCCAGTGTTGTCCTAGGAGATCCCTGGGTACCCATGCGATCATCCTATGGTATGCCACCCAGGCTCAAAGGGATCATAAGATTATTCATGCTAGAAACTTTCGTGTGCAGCCACAAGCCATTATGGGCTCTAGCATTGTTGAGTAAATTGTGGGAAACCTTTCCATGATGGGCTAGCAGATGTAGGGGATTGTAGGTGTATCAGCCTATCTATCGGTTAAGGGGACCTCTTTCGAAAGACTGTGTCTCGATCATCCTCTTGTCAAACATCATGCAGTGCGAGAAATACAACGGAGGGGATCAAGTCTTGTGGGGAAAAGTGCGCAAACCTCTATAGAGTGTACAAACTAATCACGATTAGCCGTGTCCCCGGTTATGTACATCTTGAGTATCTGGTATTTGAATTATTGATGGATCTCATCACTCTATTTAATGAAATTGTTGGGTTATTAATGATTTGGTGATTTTTTGGGATTGAGTTGGGGTTACCTTCTCAATATGGGTAAGTTAACTTGGTAGTTGAATAAAATCTATTCTTTTGATGTAGGGAAAAATTAGCTTTATGCAAAATTAAACTTAGAGCCTCCACTAGCCAAATATGCAATAGAGATAGATAATTCTCATTATTATTCTATGTTGTGAAATTGCCAGTAGATTCAATGTACTGACTTATATGGCTGCAACGTCCCATGTTGCAGGATTTGTTACGATGAGTAAGTGATACGTTAGGGTTACGTTGTCTGCACTCAACTTTGTCGTTGGTGTTGTTGGGACTCCACAACTTTGTTGTTTCTTCCGCTATATGGTTTGAGGTAATAATATTTACGTTACTTTATACATGTGATTTACCTCTGTTATAAATCCTCGAGTACTGTGTGTGTCAGCATACCGATCCAGGGATGACACTTATGCACTGAGACTTTGATCCATTCGGGTCGGGTCGCTACACGTAATGCTAAGATACCCGTCAATTTTGCCTAGACCAATTACCGATATGTTTAATATTTGTTGCATTACGCGTGATGTGTTTCTCCATCATATTAATCTAGGTCTAAAACTACTATTCCTTAGATTAACTGTACGAATGCACATATTTAACAATTTTTGCATTGAATTGTTGAAAGAGCGCACAAATACAATTATTTATGCCTTCATCATGAGAAAAGAAGCAGACATCACTATGAGAAACTTTATCCCATCATCCATGAGAAAATGTAATGACAAGTGGTGGAAACACTGCTCGATAGAGAGAGAGAGAGCAAACAAAAATCACTTGCTTCAAATAACTAATGTTCACTACAACTATAGAAGTATTGTACCATTTGAAAAACTAGCCCGTGCTGATGCACTGGTTGATGACTAGTGAGAATAATTAGCCTGCTAAGCAATCACCGTCTGCAAAAGTTCAATGGCATTCCGAGCCTCAATCGCGACCCGCGACTCACCGGCGATAGGAAGGGCAGTAAGCCGGTTGCCACTGCTACCATGTTATCCACTGGTTTGGAGAAGTCACCCGGTGGTGTCAGAAAATGTTGTGGTGGTGTATGAACAAGGCGAGGGTCAGGGTCCGGCTCCCCCTCCGTACCGGCTCTAGCTGGTGGGGTTGGGCCGCTAGCCTGCTCCCAGGTACATCAGAGGTTAATTGGGGTATGACCAGCACTCCTGAAGTACTTGGGCCTGCCCTGGCGTGTTGAACAAACGTACGCGCTCATAACTTGGAGGTAAATGGCTCCGGTACCTCCTCTAATGAAATGCATTGGAGGCATTCTAATCAAGGTTTAGACGCCAAGCCTCCATCTTCAGGCGCTCCGCCTCCGCATTAATCTGAGCTTGTAACACGGCGTTCCGGGCATTTTCAACATTCATATCCTCCTAGGCCTTGGTCATCTGCTCCCGAAGCTTTGCAATCTCCGCATTGCGCTCCGCTTGGTTTTCCGCAGTAACCTCGGTTTCCAGTAAGGTCATCGGTGTGGTCACTAGCTCAGATAAGACTTGAGCCGGCTACCTGACTGACCCGAATGCTCCAGAAATCGGCGCCATAGGGGGTCAGTCGTCACTGTCGCTCTGGCCGCTGATGAATTGGGAGCTGTCACTGTCCCTGCCATGAAGATGGTGGCTCGGCACGACGGCTCATAAAGGTGCAGAATAATGTTGCCATCAGAACAGCCCCCAAGCCTACCATCATAAAGTAGGTAGATCGACTTTGTATCCCCAGTCGAGGAGTCATCATCTGAGTAGATGAGAGTCGCTACTCCAGACACATAATTTTCCGCAAGTTCTACACCTTGCATGAAGTCGATGAAGACATGCTTCCGGCCGGCTGGGATCCAGGAGGGTTGCGCGCGCCGAGCCAGGTTGATGAAGTCGGTGCGGTTGTCTGGCTCTCAGGCTCTGATCCATCGATCTTACCAATGAAGACATGGATGTTACCGAAGGGGACCCGGTACCCATATTTGATTGAGTTAGCCTCGGGGCCCTAGCTGGCGTCTTCGATATAGAGCTTGCCACGGCAACTCTTCGTCATCCTACCAATGGCGTATCCTTGGATCCTTGGGAAAGAGCCTTTCAAGAACTCGAAACCACCATGCGCTGGCCCGACGGTGGGCGCCAACTGTCGTGGTTTTGTCACGGCAGAAGTCCTAGTGTGACAACTTAGTCATGATGCCATCACAACAGGGTGGTTAGCTTGCCGGGGTTGATCGAAATCGATAGACACGTGTTCACCCAGGTTCGGCCCCTCACAATCGAGGTAATAGCCTACTTCCTTTGTTTGCTTATTGCTTAAGGATTAATTACAAGGGAACAGATTCACTTGACCTAGCTATTGATCGATTGTAACTTAGTCTACCTGCCTCAGGGACTTGCCTTTATATACATGTCGAGGCCTTGGGCTTACAAGATTCTGGGTCGTATTATGATACGTGACTTAATATGCTTCTATCTTGTCTTGTGCCCTGTGTAAGGAAACTCCTCGCGACTTGCACCTCGGGGCTATGAGCCACTGTCTTCGGATGCTGGGCCCTAAGCTGGCCCACCTAGTGAGCCGCCCTGCTGGTCTTGCACCTTGGCACCACGGCCCGTCTTGAGTCTTGCTCTTCAGCCGCCACCTGGATGATCCGGCCCTATATGGCGGGTCATATTTCGGGGTTATATCCCCAACAGTTTGCAAGGTTTGAATTTTCCATAAAGCCATATGCACTGCATTTTGTAAAGAGGAGAATAGGGCAGTTGCTAACACTCACACGGAAGATTTGTGTCTCGGAGGAGCGGATGTTCGGTCAAATGCCATGGCAAAACTGACAATGTTGGATGCCGATATGAAGGTTCTTATGACGTTAATCAGGAAACAGCTTCTGGCGAAAGTTTTTCAGATATGATCGATGACCCACAAGTATATGGGATCTATCATAGTCCTTTCAATAAGTAAGAGTGTCAAACCCAACGAGGAGCGAAAGGAAATGACAAGTGGTTTTCTGCAAGGTATTCTCTACAAGCACTGAAATTATTGGTAACAGATAGTTGTGTGATAAGATAATTCGTAACAGGTAACAAGTAATAAGAGTAACTAAGGTGCAACAAGGTGGCCCAATACTTTTTTGTAGCAAAGGACAAGCCTGGACGAACTTTTATAAAAAGAAAAGCGCTCCCGAGGACACATGGGAGTTGTTGTCAAGTTAGTTTTCATCATGCTCATATGATTCGCGTTCATTACTTTGATAATTTGATATGTGGGTGGACCGGTGCTTGGGTGCTGTAATTACTTGGACAAGCCTCCCACTATGATTAACCCCTCTCACAAGCATCCACAACTACGAAAGAAGAATTTAGATACCATAGCATGAAACATGTGGATCCAAATCAGCCCCTTACGAAGCAACACATAAACTAGGGTTTAAGCTTTTGTCACTCTAGCAACCCATCATCTACTTATTACTTACCAATGCCTTCCCCTAGGCCCAAATCATGGTGAAATGTCGTGTAGTCGATGTTCACATAATAAGACTACAGGAGAGACAACATACATCTCCTTAAAATATAGAACGAGTACCAAATTCACATGATTAATTATAACAAGACTTCTCCCATGTCCCGAGGAACAAACGTAAATACTCACAAAGCATATTCATGTTCATAATCAGAGGGGTATTGAATAGCATTAAGGATCTGAACACATGATCTTCCACTGAATAAACCAACTAGCATCAACTACAGGGAGTAATCAACACTACTAGCAACCTAGAGGTACCAATCTGAGGTTTTGAGAAAAAGATCAGATACAAGAGATGAACTAGGGTTTGAGAGGAGATGGTGTTGGTGAATGTGTTGATGGAGATTGACCCCCTCTCGATGAGAGGATTGTTGGTGATGACGATGGCTTTGATTTCCCACTCCAGGAGGGAAGTTTCCCTGGTAGAACAGCTCCGTTGGAGCCCTAGATTGCTTCTTCCCAGGTTCCACCTCGAGACAACGGCGCTTCATCCCGATATCTCTCTTCTGATTTTTTCCAGACAAAAGACATCATATAGCAGAAGATGGGCACCAGAAGCCTGCCAGGGGGGCCACAAGCCAAAAGGGCGCGCCCAAGGGGGTAGGGCGCGCCCCCAGGCTTGTGGCCTCCTCGTGGGTCCCCTCTGGTATTTTCTTCGCCCAATATTTTTTATATATTCCAAAATAATTCTCCATAACTTTTAAGGACTTTTGGAGTTGTGCAGAATAGGTCTCTCAGATTTTCTCCTTTTTAGTCCAGAATTCCAACTATCTGCATACTTCCTCTTCATGTAAATCTTGTAAAATAGCATAAGTGTACCATAATGTGTAATAACAACCCATTATGCAATAAATATCGATATAAAAGCATGATGCAAAATGGACGTATCAACTCCCCCAAGCTTAGACCTCGCTTGTCCTCAAGCGAAAGACAAAATGGATAAATATGTCCACATGTTTACAGATAGAGGTGTCGACGAAATAAAATACGGACATGAGGGCATCATGATCGTCTTTAGTATAGCAACATACATTGTCATATAATCCCTTATACCAAAGTAATAATTTGTTCACAAGGTAAAGTATAAATCAAAAACCTTTATATTGAGAACTATCAAACTATGATCTCAGTCATTGAAGCAACTGCAATTTATCATAATATCGGAAAGATTCAATGTGAAAGCTTTGTACAGCAAGTCCGCATACTCAACCATCTTTTAGTCTTTCACAATTGCTAACACTCACACGGTACTTATGAGTTCAAAGCCTCAATCAGACATAGAGAAAGATAGGGGCTTATAGTTTTGCCTCCCAACCTTTTACCTCAAGGGTAATGTCAATAATGATATTTTATGATAACCTACATCCTAGTGGATATATATATATATATATATATATCTGGATCTTTCTCCAACACATAGTGCTTGCCAAAAAGAGAAAGTGTAAAAAGGAAAGGTGAAGATCACCATGACTCTTTTGTAAAGGTAGAAGACAAAAGTAAAAGATAGGCCCTTCGCGAAGGGAAGTAGAGGTTGTCATGCGCTTTTATGGTTGGATGCACAAAATCTTAATGCAAAAGAACATCACTTTATATTGTCTCTTCTGATAAAGAACTTTATTATGTAGTCCATCGCTTTTATTTCTTCCATATCACAAGTTCGTATAAAGCTTATTTTCTCCACACTAAAAGATCATACATATTTAGAGAGCAAGTTTTATTGCTTGCACTGATGACAATTTACTTGAAGGATCTTACTCAATACATAGGTAGGTACAGTGGACTCTCATGGCAAAACCGGTTCAAGGGATGTTTTGATGCACAAGTAGTATCTCTAGTTGGTGCCAAAGATTTGGCTAGCATAGGATGAGAAGCAAGCCTACCATGTTGGAGGATCCAGGACAATATATCTTCTATTTGGATATAAGAAAACATAACCCATTAGCATATAATATTTTAATGAGTGCTCACAATCACAAAAGATGTCCAAGATAGTACATTTATATTTGAAACCTGTCTTTCTTTATTACTTCCTATTAATTGCAACAATGACAAAAACTATGTTTGTCAACTCTCAACAAATTTTATTCACCATCCTTTTTATATGTGAAGTCATCACTCTCCATAAGATCATTATATGATCTTCTTTTTTCTTTTTTTCTTTTCCAGATCATAGCAAGAAAGAAAAGCCCTCAAATCAAAACTAATCTTTATTATATAACTCACGAACTCAATTACATAGATAGATCTCAAAGCCAAACTCAAAGATAGATCATACTGAAAACTTTATTCTACTAGATCAAGATATAACCAAAAGGATCGAACTAAGGTGTGATGGTGATATGATACCGGGGCACCTCCCCCAAGCTTGGTAGTTGCCAAGGGGAGTGCCCATACCCATGTATTTAGATCTCTTTCTTTGGAGGTGGTGATGATGGAGTTGATGATGTTGTAGGCTTGTCCCCCATCTTCCAGGGATAGGCTCACCATCATAGAAAGATGAATGAGTCTCCGGGATCATTAGATCTGCATCCAAACTCATCCTATTAAATATGTATTCATACTCACAGTTTTGGTTTTGCAGGTCATAGATCTGGTCTTGGAGATTCTTGATTTTCTCGTGAAGCTTGAAGATGGCCTCTCCGATGTTCTTGGCGTCCAACTTGTGGTCACGAGTAAATTCTGCGATCATGGAGTGATTGGCATTGAGTGCATGTTCCACCATCCCTTGTCACTTGAAGACTTGTTGCTCCATTGCTTCCAGCCTTGTCTCCACGCTTCCAGTATTCTTTGGCCCTTGAACATCGCGGATCTGCAGCACCCCCTCATGCATCTCAATGGTTTGAGGGTGTTGCAGCACCTCCGCAAGGTAGGGGTTGATGACCTTCTCGAAAAACCTGTCCTTTGGGGCACTTGGAGACATCATGGTGATCTAAATCAGTCAGAAAAACAGCTTGAAACAAGAACAGAGGACTTTTTCGTGGTGTGGTGGTCAAATCCTTCGGGAGATTATATAATGAATTTTTACTGACCAAAAGAAGTGTTGAGCAAGAAAACAGATTCCGAAGGGCACACGAGGTGGCCACAAGACACAAGGGCGCGCCCCCAGGGTTGTCGCCTCCTCGTGCAAAATATTCCAAAATGGAGTAAAAAATTGCCATTAGAAAAGTTTTGGAGTTGGTTTACTTACCGTACCACATACCTATTCCTTTTTGGAGTCTAGAACGTTCTGGTAGGTCTCGCTTATGTACTCCTCCAGTGTTATCGTATTAATAATATTGGTATCAACATTTATGGGAATACCTGAGATATAATGTTTGATTCTTTGCCCGTTTACCACCTTCAGGTTAGTGCCTTCGGCATTGTTGATCTTCATGGCACCGGAAAGATAAACCTCCTCAATAATGTAAGGACCTTCCCATTTAGAGAGAAGCTTTCCTGAAAAAAAATCTTAAACGAGAGTTGTATATTAAGACATGGTCACCTACATTAAATTCATGCTTTTGTATCCTTTTGTCATGCCATCTTTTAACATTTTCTTTAAACAATTTGCATCTTCATAGTCTTGGGTTCTCCATTCATCAAGTAAGCTTATGTCAAATAACCTCTTTTAACTGGCAAGTTTGAAATCATAACTGAGCTCTTTAATTGCCCAATAAGCTTTATGTTCTAGTTCGAGAGGTACGTGACATGCTTTTCCATAAACCATTTTATACAGAGACATACCCATAGGATTCTTATAAGCAATTCTATAAGCCCATAGTGCATGATCAAGTTTCATAGACCAATTCTTCCTAGATCTATTAACAGTCTTTTGCAAGATCAATATAATTTCTATATTGCTCAATTCTACTTGACCGCTAGACTGGGGATGATAAGGAGATGCAATTCTATGGTTGACATCATATTTAGCAAGCAGTTTACGGAATGCACCATGAATAAAGTGTGGACCACCATCAGTCATCAAATATTGGGACTCCAAACCTCAGAAAAATAACTTCTTTAAGCATTTTAGTAGAAAGTGTTATGATAAGCACTACTAGTTGGAATAGATTCTACCCACTTAGTAATGTAATCAACAACAAGTAAAATATGTGTATACCCGTTAGAGGAAGGAAAAGGTCCTATATAATCAAAGCCCCAAACATCAAATGGTTCAATGACAAGTGAATAATTCATAGGTATTTCCTGACGTCTACTAATATTACCAATTCTTTGACATTCATCACAAGACAAGACAAACTTACGAGCATCCTTGAAGAGAGTAGGCCAATAAAAACCAGATTGTAATACCCTGTGTGCAGTTCTATCTCCAGAGTGGTGTCCTCCGTAGGCTTCGGAGTGACACTTGTGTACGATCTGTTCATGTTCATGCTCAGGTACACAACGTCTAGTAACACCATCTACTCCTTTATAAAGGTGTGGGTAATCCGAAAAGTAATGTCTTAAATCGTAGAAAAAACCTTTTCTTTTGCTGGTATGTGAAACTAGGTGGTATAAATTTAGCAACAATGAAATTAGCATAATCAGCATACCATGGAGCACTACGAGAAGCATTTATGACAGTTAATTGTTCACCAGGAAAGCTATCATCAATAGGTAGTGGGTCATCAAGGATATTTTCTAACCTAGACAGGTTGTGTGCTACGGGGTTCTGAGCTCCCTTTCTATCAATAATATGCAAATCAAATTCTCGCAACAAGAGTACCCATATAATAAGTCTAGGTTTAGCATCTTTCTTTTCCATAAGATATTTAATAGTAGCATGATCAGTGTGAACAATTACTTTGGAATCGAAAATACAAGTTCTGAACTTATCACAAGCAAATACAACTGCTCAAAATTCTATTTCAATAGTAGCATAATTTCTTTGGGCACTATCTAGAGTTTTACTAGCATAATGAATAACATTTAATTTCTTATCAACTCTTTGTCCTAGAACAACACCAACAACATAATCACTAGCGTCACACATAATTTCAACGGGTAGGTTCCAATCAGGTGGCTGAACAATAGGTGCAGAAATCAAGGCTTTCTTAAGGATTTCAAAGGCTTCTACACAATCATCATCAAAAACAAATGGAACATCTTTTTGCAAAAGATTAGTAAGAGGCCTAGAAATTTTATAGAAGTCTTTAATAAATCTCCTATAGAAACCAACATGACCAAGGAAACTTCTTATACCTTTGATATCTTTAGGACACGAAATTTTTTCAATTGCATCAACTTTAGCTTTATGAACTTCAATACCTCTTTCAGAAATTTTATGCCCCAAGATAATACCTTCATTAACCATAAAGTGGCACTTCTCCCAATTCAAGACAAGATTAGTTTCTTCACATCTCTGCAAAACTCGATCAAGGTTTATTAAGCAATCATCAAAAGAAGTCCCATAAATGGAGAAATCATCCATGAAATCCTCAACAATCTTTTCACAAAAGTCAGAGAATATAGCATTCATACATCTTTGAAAGGTGGCAGGTGCATTGCATAAACCAAAAGGTCTATAAGCAAAAGTACCGAAAGGGCAGGTAAAGGTAGTCTTTTCTTGATCTTCTTTTGACACAGGTATTTGAGAAAAACCAGAATAACCATCTAGAAAGCAAAAGTGTGTATGTTTGGATAGTCTTTATAGAATTTGATCAATAAAGGTAGAGGGTAATGATCTTTCCTAGTAGCTTTGTTTAATTTGCAAAAATCATACCATCCTATAACATGTAACAATTCTTTTTGGGATCAATTCATTCTTAGGAATAAGAGTAATACCTCCCTTCTGAGGGACACAATGATCTGGACTTACCCATCTACTATTAGCAATAGGATAAATTATACCTACTTCCAGAAGCTTTAATATTTCATTTCTTACCGCTTCTTTCATCTTGGGATTTAACCACCTTTGATGATCGACAACTGGTCTAGCATCAGGCTCCAAACTAATTTTATGCTGGCATAAGGTGGCACTAATGCCCTTAAGATCATCAAGAGTATATCCAATAGTAGCACGGTGCTTCTTCAGAGTTTTAAATAATTTCTTTTCTTCATGCTATGAAAGGTTAGCACTAATAATAATAGGATATATCTTCTTTTCATCAAGATAAGCATATTTCAAAGTATCAGGTAATTGTTTAAGCTCAAACATGGGATCACCCATGGGTGGAGGAGGATCCCCAAGAATCCCAACAGGCAAGTTGTGTTTCAAAACATGCATTTGGTTAAAGAATGTTTCATCTAATTCTTTTCTTTCATTTATAAACATATCATTTTCATCGTCTAACAAATATTGCTCTAAAGGATCAGTTGGAGGCACAACAATAGAAGCAAGACCAATAATTTCATCTTTAGTAGGCAATTCTTTGTTATGGGGTTGTCTATGAAATTTGGAGAAATTAAACTCATGAGACACATCCCCAAAACTTGTACTAATATATTCTTTCTCGCAATCTATATTAGCATTGAAAGTGTTCAAGAAAGGTCTACCTAATATAATGGGACAAAAATCATCTTGTGGGGAACCAAGAACAAGAAAATCAGTAGGGTATTTTATTTTCCCACACAAGACTTAAACATATCTAACAATCCCAATTGGTGATATAGTATCTCTATTGGCAAGCTTAATAGTAACATCAATATCTTCTATCTCAGTAGGTGCAATGTCAATCATAATTTCTTGATATGAAGTAAAAGGAATTGCACTCACACTAGCACCCACATCACACAAGCCATGATAACAATGATATCCTGTTTTAACATAAACAATAAGCATGCCAACAAGTGGTCTATGTTTATCTTTATTATTGAGTCTAGCAATTCTAGCAGCTTCATCACAAAAGTAAATAACATACCCATCAATATTATCGACCAAGAGATCTCTAACCATAGCAATACTAGGTTCAACTTTAATTTGTTCACGGGGTGTAGGTGTTCTAGTATAACTCTTACGAACCACAGCTGAAGCCTTAGCATGTTCCTTTATCCTAAAAGGAAAAGGTGGTTTCTCAATGTAAGCAGTAGGAATAACATGATCAACATTATAAGTAACAATTTCTTCTTCAACTTTAATAGGTTCTACTACTTTCACTTCCATGGGAGGATGATATTTAAACCACTTCTCCTTAGGGAGATCAACATGAGTAGCAAATGATTCACGGAAAGAAGCTCTATCTTAGAGTCAAGTCCATATTAAGTGCTAAATTCCCGAAAAGCATCGATATCCATGAAAGATTTAACACAATCAAACTTAAGGTCTATACCTAATTTAAGTGCATCTAGTGCCACCCCTAGTTGGTTTTGGAGTATTGACGACAAACCTAGCTGAGGGACTAATGTGTTTGTGAGAATTGCAGGAAAACACAGGTAGAAGTCCCTCATTGATTCGGTTTTACTACCAGAGATGACCCCTAAAAATGTACGAAGACATTGAAGACAATGGTGGTTTATGAAGATATTCATATTGAAGACAATGACATGAGAAGACTCCCTATGAAGCTTTTGGAACTCGAAGACCTAGATCCTTCGTAGTTTTATTTCATTCATGTTGTGTCATAGGAACCACCGTACTGTTAAGTGGGGTCGAAGAGAACCAGTCAGAATGACTGAAGTGATACCTAATTCAAATCCTATGTCTTCGAGCGAAGACTTTGAGAGAAAATCTTGTCTAGAGTCAGACAAGTCAGCTTTACTTGTCACCCAAGTAAAGTTGCCGTGTGAGTTCAAAATTCGACCGTTGGTACACGTGTCAGTTCCTTAGTGACCCAGGGTCATTTCGGACAGATCAGGTCGGGTTGCCAAGTGGCTATAAATAGTCCACCCCCCACAACCATAAACGGTTGGCTGCTCAGATTTCAGTGCACAGCTTTTGTCCTTTGAGAGCAACCCACCTCGAAGCCTTTGAAAGAAAAATTCCCAGTGAGGAGAAAAGCCCTAACCACCCAGAGCCAGAGTAAATTGGGCATCACTTAAGTCTTCGTGTCTGTGTGATTTGAAGACTTATTACACTTGAGGACTGTGCATCCTCCAGACGGTTAGGCGTCGTGTTCTGAGCATCCAAGAGAAATTGTGGATTGTCAGTGAACGAAGTCTGTGAAGGTTTGGGAGTCTACCTTGAAGACTTACCTGAGTGATTGGGCGAGGTCTATGTGACCTTAGCTCAAGGAGAAAACGGTGAGGACTGGGTGTCTTGGACTAAGTGTCCTTGACTGGGTGTCCGGGACTGTGTGTCCTTTGGTTTAAATACCTAGCCGCTCCAACCAGACGTACAGTTGTCACACCAACTGGAACTGGTCCAACAAATCATTGTCTTCAACGTGTCACTGGTTTCATCTTCACTTCCTTTCACTTACAGTTATTCATTGTGAAGCCATTGCATGCTTGCTTTATCTTTTGTCTTCACAACATGAATGTATGATCTGTTCGGCTTCATAACTTCTTCCTACCTGATCCTTATTACACTGAAGCTGTTTGTCATTGCACTTTCACTCTATTGAATACAGGACCATGGCTGGCCTAGTGTAATCTAACTTCCGTTGCATAGTAATAGGCATGATCTTCACTGTTTGTCTTCACAACTCTCACGTTTTGAAGACTTTCATAAAAATCGCCTATTCACCCCCCTCTAGTCGATATAACGCACTTTCAATTGGTATCAGAGCAAGGTGCTCCCTTATTCTGTGTGATTCGGTTTAACCACCTGGAGTTTTAGCTATGTCGACTGCAGGGATAATCAAAGTCTCTGCTGCTTGTCCCGTCTTCGATGGAACTGAATATCCCTACTGGAAGAATAAGATGCGCATGCATCTTGAAGCCATTGACGTCGACCTATGGTATGTCGTCGAAAAGGGTGTTCCCAAGGCTGGAGAAGGTGTCACTGCTGCTGATGTCAAGAAGTTCGTTCAACTGGACTCTACTGCCAAGAATATCATCTGTGGTCATCTGACCAAAGGACAGTATGGCCGTGTGAGTGCCTTGAAGACATCCAAACTGGTCTGGGATTGGCTCTCCAAAGTTAATGAAGGCATATCAACCCAGAGAGATCAAAGAATCAGTGTCCTTCGCAATCTCTTCAACCGCTTCAAACGAAATGACAATGAGAATGTCCAGCACACCTTTGATCGGCTCACTGACATCACAAATGAGCTTCAAGCCCTCGGCGCTACTGAGATCACCAAACATGAAATCGTCAAGACGCTGCTGAGATCACTTGATAGTTCGTTTGACATTCTGGCCCTGATGATTCAAGAACGTCCTGATTTCAAGACACTCGATCCGTCTGACATACTTGAGAGGCTCAACACACATGAGTTTCAGCTTTCTGAGAAAAGAGATATCTACGGTCCAAACTATGGGCGAACTCGTGCCTTGAAGGCAAAAGCTGTCTCCTCATCTGTAGAAGAATCTGACTGCAGTTCTGATGATCCTGAAGACATTGGAAGAGAACTTGCAATGCTAGTGAAGAAGTTTCAAAAATTCACTAAGGAGAAAGGCTTCAGAAAATCTTCACGATCAAGCTCAAGGAATGATGAAGCTTCTGCTCATGACTACAAGAAGAAAACATGTCACAAGTGCAAGAAAACTGGGCACTTCATCTCTGAGTGTCCACAGTGGGACAATGAGAACAGAAGGAAGAAGAAGAGCAAGGAATATGATTCTGACGACAAGAAGAAGAAGAAACACTCAAAGTCTTCTTCCAAGTCTTCATCAAAGTCTTCATCACACAAGAAGAGCTCATCTGGCAAGGCGCGTGCGTTTGTAGGCAAGGAGATGGATTCAGAGGAGGAATCCGCATCTGAGGAGGCAGAGGTGGAATCTGAGGAGGAGTCTGATTCTGGCACTGCGAGTCTGGCTACAGCATACGTCGCCAAGTCCATCTTCAACACTGAAGTCAATAATTGCATCACCGACACCGACGCAAATGACAAGAACGACTCCACTCCTACCTACTGCTTCATGGCACGCGGTGCCAAGGTAAACACACGCACCACTCGCTATGAAACATCCAGTGATGATGACTCTGAATGTGATTCAAAACCTAGCTACAAAACACTTGCTAAACTTGCAACTGAACAACAGAAAGCTATGGAACATATTCAAAAACTGTTAGACAGAAGCGATGATCTGTTGGGTGCTGAAATGACTCGATCTGAATCCTTAATTGAATACATAAAAAACCTTCACGTTAAGTATCAGGAACTTGAAGATCGTCATGATACTCTCTCAACAACTCATGAAAAGCTTTCCTATGACTATCTTCAAAGGAAGCAAGAACTCGAGAAATTGAGGGTGGCTCATGAAGATCTTCAAAAGGAAAACGAGTCACTTCGCGCCGAACAGATCAGTCCCGCTCAGGAAGGATTTGAACCACCATGTCTTAAATGCATTGAGCGTAATAGTGCTAATTCGGTTGCTGAATGTTCCACTGCTACTACTGTTCCAATATCTTCAACTGTTGATGTGGCAACTAACCCCTCTGCTGAGGATACCACTGCTATTGCTGATGAGAATGCTAGGTTGAAGACATTGCTTGAAACAGGGATGTACAAAAGTCTGAAAGGGCATCAAACATTATGTGATGTCCTTAAGAAGCAGATTCTGAACCGAAACCCTAGGAAAGAGGGTGTTGGGTTCGTGAGGAAAATCAATGCAGATGGCTCTTACTAGAAACCTGAGCAGTACCCCGAAACTACATGGGTTGCTGCAAAGGAACTTTCAGCAGATCCATCCAATTTATCTGGCTTCACTTGTGCTAACCCAATTATCATTGATGAATCCTTTGATGCAAACTATAAATTGTTTAAGAATCAGAATGGTGAAGTGTTTGCCAGGTACATTGGTACTAACTGCAGGAATGGACCGGCTATGAAGAAGATCTGGGTTCCGAAAACATGTCTGGAAAATCTTCCTGTGAATGTCTTCATGACACCTCACTTGAAGAAGACAAACCTCGGTCCAAAGGCTTCATACAGACAGAGGACTCACCTGAGTCACACTAACGCAAATGTTTTGCAGGGAAACCATACTCAGGCATATGAATATGAGAGCGGTTCATCGAACCATCATATTCATATGACCAAAAATTATTCTGCTTATGCCTATGAGTATTATTGTCCCCCTGCTAGACTGTTTGCTAAGGCTTCAAAGCCAAAATTCTCAGATGCTGCTCTTAGACTCATAGCTTCTAAGCCACCCTTGAAGATGTGGGTGGTTAAGAAAGCTTAACTTTTTTTTGCAGGGAAAGGTCTCCAGCACAAAAACAAAATCTTCTGATGCTATTGCTGGGGACCATAAAAATCTTGTGGGGCGCAAGATAAACTGCCCAAATGGCATCATTATGTACTTCGTTCCTGAATCGCATGCTACTCTCCCCATTAGTCCTAATGTGGATCTAAGTTTTCATAACCCACTGGTTCGTCAAATGTTTATGCTTCACAACACTCTTCGTGAAGCCTATCCCCCTAACTGCACTGTAGGGTACGATACCAGCGACTTCAAAGTCTTCAGAATGGATTATTGACAGTGGGTGTACAAATCACATGACTGGCAGAAGAAGCCTTCTTATGGACTCAACTTTACGTCCATCCGACAAGAGCCACATTACATTCGCTGACACTGGTAAAAGTAAGGTATTGGGTCTAGGTAGAGTTGCAATCTCAAAGGATCAACACATGGATAAAGTCATGCTTGTTGAATCCCTTGGCTTCAACTTAATGTCTGTCTCAATGCTTTGTGATTTGAATATGATTGTAATGTTTGGCAAATATCGCTGCCTGGTGCTAATGGAATCTGACAAATCTCTAGTGTTTGAAGGGTATAGGAAAGGTGATTTGTATGTGGTAGATTTCTCACTAGGACCACAACTTACAGTATGTCTTCTTGCAAAAGCTTCAGAATGCTGGCTTTGGCATCGAAGGCTTGGGCATGCTGGCATGAGGAACCTCCACACCCTTGCGAAGAAAAAGCACGTCATAGGCATCGAAGGCGTCAAGTTCAAGAAAGATCACTTATGCGGTGCCTGTGAAGCAGGGAAGATGACAAGGGAAAAACATCCTTCGAAGACAATCATGACCACTACTCAACCCTTCAAACTGCTTCACATGGATCTTTTCGGTCCCACTCACTACTCAACTTTTACTACTTCTGCATGCCTCTATGGCTTCGTAATTGTTGATGATTATTCTAGATATACTTGGGTGCACATAATCCTTTACAAGACTGAAGTGCAGGATGTCTTCAGACACTTCGCAAATCGAGCTATGAACAATTTTGGCGCCAAGATAAAGCACATCAGAAGTGACAATGGCACTG